>NC_043704.1:11454236-11586140 GCF_006229205.1 Suricata suricatta | reverse complement strand
GAGGGACTGAACTAAAAAAGAAAGGCATACTATATGAACAACATTTGCAGAAATAGACTCAATATATCTTGGAAACTACAATCATGAACATAAAAGAATCCACATGCAAAGATGAGAGCAACCTACTCTAGGAAACAAAAACCTTAGAACTTGACATTGAGTGAGTGAGCAGAGGGTATTTGGAGAAGGTGAGTAAGAACTGAGCTACAGAGATACACAGGCTCTGATGAAGGTACAGCTCTATTTATTTTTTCTTCTGTTACCTCCCCATCGCCAGCCCTATACACTTGCTCATCTACTCATCAAACCCAAAGTGGAAAGCATATTCCCAGTCTCAGCAAATCCCTGGTAAAGCAGCTCTCTGGGAAAATACCCAGCACATGCCATGATGACTGGAAGTATTCTGGATGACACAGTTGCTCTTGTTTGGAAGATGAACATCAAAAGTGCTTGAGAAATGATAGTGGGAAGTTTTCCATTCTCATCTTGCCTATATTTGGACATCATATTTTAACCATTCCTATGGTCCCATATCTATCTACCTTAGTCGATGGGGTGGAGTCATGCACGTTGGATTTTTCTGTTAGTCACTTGCCTTGGTCAGTCTCCAGCTGGAAGAAGTAAAGGACAGTATTGGAAGCTGAGGTCATCCTTTTGATTCTGGTAACCCAGTTGGAGATCCTGTATGGCTAGAATCCTGCTCATTCATTTCCAGGAAGTCAAGTTTGGTGGTAAATTAGTACCTAATCTATTTCATTCTCTAATCCCAATCATGACAGCTTACATAAAGTTCAAGGAAGAACATCCTGAGTCTTCTCACTTAAAATATCCTGTAGCTTTTTATAGTAGCATCAAGAACCAAGGTGTAGCTCCATTTTCTTTATATTTTTTGACTTCTGAGTCAAAACTCAAAAGATGACTCCTACATTTTTACCCACACTAGACTTTCTACAGAGTTTTCCTTTCCTTGGGATTGGCTTGTAGGAAATAATGCATAAGTAATTCTCACTGTTTCCCTGACCCTGTTTATATCAGGACTTCTCTTGTTGACTCAAAGCCCTTACTTAGTAGTCTCCACATTTGATGGGAGATAAAGGAACACAGAGCCAATTATCCCCACTTTTCAGATAAAATGACTAAGGGACAAAAGGGTCTGAAGATTTATTGGGTTGCCCAATAGCTGGTTCCCAGTCTGGGGGAAAATTACTGACCCTTCCACCCCTTAGTATGCAGACGCAGGCTTTCATTTTTCCATGGGTGGACACAAAATGCAGGAAGAGAATTCAAAATGTGAAATTATCTAAAATGCTGGAGATTGGATTGAGATAAGTTATATGAAAACACTGGGGGCCATATCTGTCATGTAGAACATGATCTATGAATTTTAATTTCTTTCCTTCCCAATCTTGACGGAAGTGCAGATTTTTGTATTAACATTTAGATGTGGTTCTTTGATGCAGTTGAGTTTGAACACGATAACACGACACTAAAACTTTGTGACATGAGCTGGAAATGATTTTCTCCATTCAGTTGAGCTACCATGAAACCTTCCTTTGCTTTCTTTGAGGCTGGCAATTTGTGTGAAGAGAAAGATGTGAGCCCAGCCCTTGTGTCTTTTTTCACTGAGAAAAATGAGAATTCATGTTAAAAAAATCATCTGTGTATACTTGGGTGGATGGGGAAATAAAAGTGAACTGAAATGTGAGGAGCCAAGTCAACAATTTCTGTTCTCATTCAGGAAGAATTGAGTCCTGCATTTGTTGCTGTTTTCTTCCAGGTCCTGTAGAGCATGTCACTCATCTGACCGTCTCCCAGGTGAATGAAGATGATTAGGGAATAAGAGTTCTTGGTTTTCTTTCAACTACAGAGATTGTTGTGGGCTGAACTGTGTCCCCTCAAAGTTCATATGCTGGAGTGCTAACCTGTCTGCAGCTTGGAATGTGACCTTATTTGGAGTAGGGTCTTTAGAGAGGTGATCAAGATAAAATGAGATCATGAGGGTGTGTCCTGATCCAGTATGACTCATGTCCTATAAAAAGAGGAAATTTGGACAGAGAGATACGCATGAAGGTAAGACTATCTGAAGAGCTAGGGAGAAAATGGTCATCTAGGAGTCAAGGAGAAAGGCCTGCTTATACCTTGGTCCTGGGCTTCCCAGCCTCCAGACTGTGAGCCATTACATTTCTCTTGTTGAGGTCACCAGTCTGTGGTAATTTGATAGAGCATCCCAACAGCTGAGTACAGAGTTCTACAATTCCACTGTTTAATTATGTCATTACAGATTTAATAGTAATGGGAAATGTTCTTGTAAATGTTCACATATACATGATCGTATTGGATCTTGACATTAACAGTGGGAGGTAGGTATCATTTTCCCATTCTCTCCAGGATTAGACACTCCACTGCAATGGGAAGATGAAGAAGACAGGCTCACATGTGACTGACCAGTCCCCCAGTGTTGTGGGGAGAGATCCAGGTCACAAACATGTGGCCCACTTCCAAGATTCCTCGTCTATCTTCCACTATGTGCTGCCATGTGAGGGTTCTTAAGAGCTTATCTACCTGTTAAAAAAATTGAGATAGCAAGAATTAAGGGTGTCCTGGAAACTTACATAAACACTGTTTGAACAAAGAAAGTTAGGGTTTAGTCCATGAGCACCACACATGAATGGAGAAAATACAATAGGCACACTTACCTTATCAGTATATCTCATTTGCTGCCTTCTTTAGCCCAATTTGGCTGAAAAGATGATCATTGCTGCCAAAAGCCGCAAGACAAAGGAAGACACAGATCTCTCAGGAAAAAAAAAAAAAATCTGAGTAAAATACCCCTAATTGGTTCCAAACTGTTAAATGTGCAGCTCTAGGGAGCATCTTTTACTGCAGGGAGACAAGCGTTTACTGCCCTCACGGGGAGAAAGGGGGCACACAGGCTGCTGGAAGGGTTGCAGGTTGGTAGAACCTTCTGGAAAGCAATTTGGCAGTATGTCTCCGTAGGCTCCACAGTCTTTGACTCTGTAATTCTACTTTGGAAAGTTTATGCTGCTGAAACCCTCCGGTCAAATGTAGGGAAATGTGTGTATAAGAATGTTCTCAGCAGCTCAGGTGTCTGCCTCAGGGGATGGGAGCAGAGCAGGAAGCAGGAAGGAGAGCTGGGGCTTGGAGCAACATGGCAGCCTGGGTGCCACCATTGAGGGTCCAAGACCTGGCATTGCTTCTCACTCAAGCATGGGGACAGCTGGGGTGTTCATGTATGTCTAATACATGCAAAGATGTCCATGACATGTACCAACTAAAAAAAATTAGAAAAATAATGTATGCACTATGACCCTGTATGTGTATATATGTACATGTATGTGTGTTCATATACACACCCATAGCATGTGCATACACACATGTGCATCAGCACACACACATAAATGAGGGGTGGCAGGATCAAATGCTACTGATGATTATCTCTGGGTCATGAATCAGGGAAGATATGATTTTTTTCCTTTTTCCTTTTCTTATATGTAATTTCTAAAATTTGTACAATATCCATTTATTAATTTAGTAATAGTAAGGATTCATAATAAAGATGTAATAGTTTAGGATCTATAATATAATCATGGTCAGTATCTTTATTCCAATTTGTCACCCAGTTATTCGATTATGAAATCTAGCACTGATGTTTGCTAAGAACACCAAGAACTCCCTTATTGAATATGAGATTTTGCTCTTTCTTTCTCTGAGGCAGTTTGTCTTAACCCAGGTTCAGATGAAGAAAAATGTTTTCATCTTAGGCTCTTAGAAGCCTGGACGGTTATATCACTTGTCATTCTGCCATGTCCTGAGAGAGCTGGTGGTCGGCAGCTTGCCTGAGCTGCAGTGTCATCTCGGATGCACTTTTCATTGATGGCACTGGTCCTGTGCCTTTTGTTTTGAATTCGTCAGCGTTCTCCAGAGAAATAGAACCTTTGTTGTAAAGAATTGACTTGTGTGATTCTGGAGGCTGAGAAGTTCCGAGATCTGCAGGTGATGAGTCGGAGACCGAGAGAGCTGGTGGTGTAGCTCAGTCTGAAGGCAGGCAGGCTTGAGCCCCAAGTGCCAATCTTCCAATTTGAGCCTAAAGGCAGAAGAAGACCAGATGCCTGGCTCAGCAGTAAAGGAGTGGGAGTTCCCTCTTACCTGGCCTTTTTGTTCTTTTCAGGTCTTCAACCGATTATGTCTTAGCCCCGCTCAAGCTGCCATCTAGAACTCCATGGATGGAGGGCTTAAACAAGCAATTACTTCTCATAGCTCCAGAGGATGGGAAGATCCAAGATCAAGGCACCAACAGATCTGCTGAGACCCGCTTCCTGATTCACAGACAGTGGTCTTTTCGTGATGTCCTCACATGGTGGAAGGGGCGCAAGAGCTCTCTGGGGTCTCTTTGGTAAGGGCACTGGTCCATCCATTAGGGCCCCCCTCTCATGACCTAAACAACTCCCAAAGGCCCCGCTTCCTAACACCATCACACTGGGACTAGATTTCAACATGCGAATTTGGGGGTTGGACACAAAAACTCAGTCTACGGCAAATTGGACGAGGGCCACCCATATTGGGCAGGGGGGCAATCTGCTTTACTCAGTCTACCAATTCAGATGCCTGTCCTATCCAGAAAAACTCTCAGAGACACGCCCAGAATAATGTTCTGTGCCAAATGACTGGGCACCTAGTGGCTCAGTTAAGTTGATATAGGAAACTAACCATTGTATTGCTCAACATGCAAATGTCTCTCTGAGCATAAACTGCTGAGCCAAAACCTCTTCAGGCCCTGTTCCTACCCATCCTGGTGAGTCTGGCAGAGCCAACAGGCTGAGTTTTTCCCAGGAGTCACAAGAGACCTTGATGATATAGAAGGCCATGACTTAGTTATCGGAACATACTTGGGGACACTTGCCCTGAATTACCCTGTACAGCAGGTGGATTCTATCAGAGTGAAATTATTCAAATTTACTTTACTATTTAAATTCTTCCCTGACCCTCAGAAGTACTTACTCTTATGCTATCAGCTGGTTTAGTGGGGTGAACGCACAAAAGCAAGTTGTTACCGCCATCAGATTGGCCACCTGCATAGATGTTCCATTCAGATTCGCATTCTCAAACTCTAAGGGAAAGAGTTGTTTACCCCTCCCCCTACTCCCACCCCCATGAGTGACCCACCCTGGCAATTATGGCACCAAGAAAAAGATGTCAAGATACAGAGTTGGTTGTTTGTCCCTAAATTTGCGATTCTATCCTAGTTCAAGATTTGAGTTTGAAGGATGGTGGCCCTTGTAAGGCAGAATTGAGACCAGAGATGACATCTGCACACAGGGGCTGGAAGAAGCGAGTCACCTTTAGAGCAGGACTTCAGAGACGCCCACAGACAGGACAGACCACGTCCAAGGGGTCCAAGCCCTGGCGTGTCAGCTCAAATTGCTCAGCCCTGGTTTTCCAATCAAGGGGTAGATCCCCAACATGGAGAATCAAATGGGGCTCAGGACAGGTATGTGAGGACATGGCCACCAGGGACATGTGTTTGTGTACAGAGAGGTCCAGGGTGGAGGGTAGGGCAGCTGAGTGGGGATGGGGTCAAGGACAGTACAGCAGGATTAGAGTCCAGAGATTTTCTTTGTGGATTACTTCACAAAGTCTGAGACATTTCGGGGTGTCACAGTGCAGGGGGTCACTACTGGCATCTACTGGGCAGAGACCAAGGGTGCTACTGACATCCTACAAAGCACCAGACAGAACAATCTGGACCCTCACATCAGCCATACACATGTATGTATGCACACACACACACACACACACACACACACACACACACTCACACACACACCCGTGCACACATAGATGAGAAGTACTTAGCCTTACAGATGGGATAGTAAGAACTGGGGGTGGGGAGTCATGGGGGGAGAGCTGTGGCTTGGGGCAGCTCACCAGCCTGGGAGCAGAAAGCACCAGGGCCACAGGCTTGGCCCGATTTGCAGGAATGAGCATTGATCAGCAGAAGGCCACTGTGACAACATGGTTGTAATACGAAGCTGGGTCTGGGGGGTTCTAGTTGTTGTTTTGTTTTATTTTGTTTTTATAAACACCCACCCACCAGACTCCAAGGAGGGGGAAGAATCTAAGGTTATATCTCCTACTTCAAGCAAGAAGGATTCAGGCTGGGGCATTGTCAGGGAACTCATTTAGGGGAGGTAAGGGCAAGGCTAATGAGGCAGGGGCACTGACCCCTAAAAGCCCGGAGAAGGTCATCTGAAAGTGCCCCATGAGGCACATTTTAGGGGCTTTCTCCTTTCCTCCTGCCCCCCTTCCATACACAGGCTGTCTTGGAAAGGAACGAATAGTGGTGATCAAGGGCGTGTGCTCTCCAGCTAACCTGCCTGGCTTATCATCCTATCTCTGCCCCTTGCTGAATGGTTGTGTGACCTCAGACAATCTATTTAACCTCTCTGTGCTTTCAGTTTCCTCATCTGTGAAATGGGCACACTAAAATAGCAGCCATCACATAGAGATAATATGGATCAAAGGAAGTGCTGTCTGTCAAGCTGAGGATTCTCTGGTAATTGTCTTTCTCAGCTTCCCCAAAATAGATCATCTTTTGTTTTCCATTTTCCACAATTAAGCGTCTCACGCAATTGAAACTGGAAAAAAACATGAGAGAGAAGTAAAGTTTTTGCTTCTGCTGTTCTTTTCTGACCACTTCCAGATTCCAGGGACTGAGAGAGTAGGGGTCGGTTGCACATCTTTTTCTCAGAACGCAGTGCAAGAAAGCAGTCTGTGGTCCCGGTGTGTCGTGGGCAAACTTTTCAGAGTAACATGGAGGGTATATTTCTATTTTCCCCCAGGGCTATAAAAACACCCTCCTAAAATTGTGGAGGTCAGATTTCCCATGTCCAGTCTGTCTTCCCATATCACCTTTAGAGACTTGTCCTGAAACCTTTAGCCCCGGAAACATTTTAAAAAGTGCAGACCAGAGCTTACAACAGGGGCTTAAAACAGTGTAAACTGTGTCGACATAGCACAAGGAAGGATCTAGTACAGGGCGTCTCACCAAAACATTCTCCGAGCGCATCTCTGGACCCCAAATATGGGATTGGCACTAAAGCTTCTCTCCAGCATATGAAAAAAATAAAGAGAAAAGAAAACATGCTGAGACTTATTTTAAAAGGTCTGCTAAAGGATGAACATGTACGGGGGAAGGTTTTTATTAAATGGTCTTTAATATGCATAGGGGCATTTACACATTTCACCAACTGCCTGACTAATGCATGCCAGAATAAGAAAACCTTTTTGTTTTGTTTTGTTTTGCTTTTCCCCACAAGCCTTTCCTGCTGTGATTCTGCTTCTTAGAAAGAGACCAGGCAAATTTGGTTGATCAAGGTGCACACTCAACGCGGGATTGGGTTTGGTGATGGCACTTCTGGCTCTGGCTTGGTTCAACTGGTCACCTAGAAAGTGGATAAGGTATTAAGGAACAGGCACAGAGTAAAAATGGTGGTTAACGAGAGCTTCAAGTAACCTCTCATTCCCCGCTGAGATTCAAACAGCATTTGGGACCACTCCTGAATATTGAGGGATTTGTTAACAAATGATAGCTCTGGCAGGGACATAACCAGAGGCCCCAGGCACATCTCTCATATCTGTGGCCTCAGGAAGGACGTTTTCAATTGGAAGGTTTTTAGGCCACAATGAATAGGGACCATTGATGTGGCGGCGCTGGTTTTCTCCCGGTGATTTACACCGCAGTTCTCTGTATGGGCTGAAGTCGACCTTCGAAGCCCACATGGGCCTCATTTTACAGGGGAGTTGAGAGCCACTGAATTTATGTCCTTGTTCGAGCCTCCACAGCCAATTAGTGTCAGAGGCAAGCCTTGATCATGTAACTGCTGGTTCTTACTTCTGGGCTCCTTCCCCCATGCTGGGTGGGTCCCTTCCTGCAGAGACATCTGCTCAGAAGCTTTCGTGCCTAAAGAGTGACACGACATTTTTCAGCATCTATTACACTAAAAACTGGAACCCACTGTCATCCTTCACTTTGTTCTGGAAAGTCTTCATTTCCTACTTTGCTTTAACTCAAACCTCATGTGACGTCTCCACATGCCTGCCTCAATCCATGCTGACCTTCAGCACCACTGGCCCCGAAGTGGTCATATCTCACTGCCCAGCCCACTCCTGGGGAGAAGGACAAAACAAATTCTCAGGTTCCTCTTCTCCTGGTTCATGTTTACAGCTGGGGAGGCGGATGGGGCTCATGCGACACAACTTCTCTGTGACCATCCTTCCTTCCCACAGCTTTGCTGTCAACTGTCTATACAATTAATTGCAAGAAACATGCCATTGTGGTTTTTAGAAGTTCCCTCCCAAAGTTTTAGGGATTAGTCAATTATTTCTTTAGGGCTCACACTCACCATGAATAGGAGCAAGACGTAAATCTTGCCTTCAGCAGGGCTAGTAGACAAGACAGATGAAAAGACATTGGCACATCGGAAAAAGACCAGGAACAAGGAAGATGGCACTATGGATGCAACACAAAGTTTGAAAGTAGGGTGTGCATTTGTTCCAGAAGACTTTGTTCCAGAAGACTCAGGAGCTGGTTCACAGGAAATGGGGAATTTCGGGTCTGGGCGAGAGTCTGTCCAATATTCTGACCGGCTTCTGTTTAAATGAACAACTGTTTCTTAAGCACATTCTGAGCTGCCTACTGTCTTCCCATTAGCATGTCAGTACTTGTCATCTGCGAGCGACATCTTCCTGTGAGCCAGCCACGAACACAGCTGGGTTTGTTGTGTTTTAGTTTACATGAAAAAACGAAAAGGAGAATAAACTTTTCAAGATTCCTACTTGCGAAAGCTTCTGAACCCACCCCCAAATTCATCAACTTCTCTATTTAGAATTACTCATATGTGTGGTGTCTACAGTTTCTTCACGCAATTGTTCTTTTGGTTTTGTCTCTTCTCTGAATATTCTGAGCGATTGAAGACAGCCAAAAATCAATGATTTTACCACAATTCCTTTCCAGTATGCCACGTGGGATGGATGTGGCCAGATCCTTAGTAATATTTGTATTATGTGTATTCTCCTTCTTAATTTCCTTTCTTAAATCTCATCTAGATCTTTACTATGATGAAAGAAATGTGTGAATGTACCTAATGCCATTTAACTGTATATTTAAACACAGTTAAAATGGTAAATTTATGTGATGTATATCTCAGAGAGAGAGACTGAGAATCTTAAGGAGACTCCATGCTATGATAGAGCCCAACCCAGAGCTCAATCCCATGACCTTGGGATCATGACCTAAGCCAAAATCAAGATTCAAACACTCAACTGACTGAGTCCACCAGGTGCCCCTTGAAATACATATGTTTTAAAACAACAAACAGAGTCTTAGCTGCAGCTAAACATTAAACTATATATAAGAAGAAGGATAGTAGAGACAGAACTGTGGTGAGATGGAATTTCTAAGCCCTCAGTAGGTGTTTTACCTCCTAAACCAACCTTGGGGGATATCTTCAGATTCCTTATCTCTGTCCCTCAATTATACAAGGAGACTTCACTGATGCTTTTCGTGAAACTGAGGAGGCCTTCAGCTGAAAAAGGAGGCACAGTGCCAAGGAATCAATTGCTTCATTGCCACTCGTTGCTGTTTATGTGTTGAAAATGACACAAATTTATCCTGCTATCCAGAATTTTCAACAAAAACAAATAACTTTCAAGGGGAAAAAAAACCTCCTCATCTTCTGTCTGGTTTTCTCTTGGGAGCAAAGTTTTGCTTTTCTTAAATGGGATCAATTTTGCACTTCATTAAGCATCTTGATCTTTTTGACGCACTAGGCTTTAATGCAATAACATAATCTTAGATCATCTAGATTAATGATTACAATAAAACTGTGGGCATAAATCTTTGGGAGGCTGTGGAAACCCACAACTGCAGATGCTGAAGTCTGATTTCTTAAATTTCAGATTTATTTCTATTGATGGTTATTCTATGTTTGGGGATTTTTTGTTTGTTGGTTTATTTGCTTAGACTTAGCAAACTTCTAGTCTTAAAGTTGAACAAAATCTTCAGGGAATAATTTGCCCATGGCCTAATGTTCAACCTAAATCCTCCTGGTGGACTTTATGTTCAGCCCTGACATTTCCATAGGAATCCTGATACTACAAGTAAGGAGTGTATTTATACATGAGAGCATTCTCCAGAGTTCCCTACAGCACAAGACTGGTGCCCTGAATTTAGTACAGAACAGTCAAGACTATTTTTGGGGTGCCTGGTGGCCCAACTGGTTAATCATCAGCTCTTGGTCTTGGCTCAGGTCATGATATCATGGTTTGTGGGTTTGAGCCCCTCACTGGGCTCTGTGCTGACAGTGTGGAGCCTATTTGGGATTCTGTCTCTCTCTTTCTGCCCCTCCTCCACTTGTATTGTCTCCGTCTCTCTCAAAATAAATAAATAAACTTTAAAAAGACTGTTTCAGATGCTAAAACCTTCTCAGTTCATCTCCCTGACACGTATTGATCCAGGCAAGAAAATATCTCCTTGGCTTACACGTCCCAGCATGAGTGTAGGATTCAGACCTTCAGACTTCCAAAGAAAACAGAGAAGTGCACTGAAGTGAAGCCGCCTCTGTCTCAGTGTTGGCTGAGGATTTCCAAACTCTTCTTGAAACTTTGGGTCAAGACATCAAGGTTCCTTAACAGGGCAAGAAGAGAGAGACTTGAAAGAAGTTGATGCTTTCTTGGTTCTGTTGTGCAGGACAGTAGCTCACAGTTCTACCAGGAGTTCCACTCAGATTGCTCTAGAACATTCTGTGGTTCCACAGATGCAAGATGAGGACTGTACTACTCCACCCTCTTCTTTGAAGGAAAGTTTTCAGATGCTTCCCTGTGAAAGAACTCAGAAACAATTGACGCTTTATGGGTCCTGGTGTGTTTCATCCTCATGATATCAAATACTTAGCAGTCCACTTGATAGAATCCAAATGAGTCTCTGACTTTTGCATTAAAATATTTTTTAATGTTTATTTATTTTTTGAGAGAGAGAGAGAGAGAGAGAGAGAGAGAGAGAGAGAGAGAGAGAAACCCTAAGAAGGCTCTGTGTTGTCAGAACAGAGCCCTATGCAGGGCTCAAATTCACAAACTGTAAGATCCTGACCTGAGCTGAAACCAAAAGTTGGACACTTAACTGACTGAACCACCCAGGCATCGTTGACTTTTGCATTTTTTATCCCCATGCACTACAGCCTGAGCATGACACTAGTGATCATGTTGTTGATGCCTGACTAGGTAGGACATGGGGGACAGGCTATGGGAGACATGTAAAGTAGATAGTCCCTTGAGTCTAATATCTTGAGTGAGCACTTATATTGTCCTTTCTCAAGTTACCGTCACTCAAAGAGGGTGCTGTTTTTGGTGGCTCTCATCAAAATTAGAAGCCCGACTCCACAAGAGTTGAGGGGAGCAGTAGGTCAGGGTTCAAAGGGTTGTTGACCTCTCTCCTAAGGATGAACCATCTCACATCAGCTTTAGACAGTAATCTTTACAGATTCTATTTCAGATGCAGTGGCTTAGGTAAGCCAATTTTCCAAACACCTGGCATAGAGGAGATACATATCCAAAGACGTTATCCAAAACCTGGACAGAAGTTAGTGAGGTATAAGGAAATGACAATTTCGTTGTAAAAATGGAACCAGGAACCACCCAATTTGACTCTACACAGAAAATCTTTTGGAAAAATTTAGCTCCTGTAATTTCTCATCAGATTGGCTTGGGGTCAGTGATGGGAATGTTCTTGGTTATTTCTGCCATGTCTGTGTTGGTCCAAGGGGTTGCTGGCACCCATAAAATATTTGGAAGTCTGTGAGACTATAAGGGAAGTGAACAGAGAATATCATGTAAGAAGGCAATGTGAATGTCCAACCAGGGAATATTGTGAGCCTCACTCCTTTGCAGGAGACCCCACAAAACTGCAGCCTGACTGGTATTTTCTTATCTGTCTCATTGTTCACCTCCTGTGAGTTTCCACGGCAACCCAAGGGGAGGGATTCACCCCCAGTGAGAGATGATTTGGGGAAACCTTTTCCTCTTATGGACAGAGATGCAGACCACCCTTCATTAGCATCAATGAGAAAACCATAATTCCATACAACAATGTGCAAAGCCATACAAGCAATATGTACCAGACAGACAAGGCTGACCCATTCTCAGCTGTGGAGAGATATCTTAATTCTCTCTTTCTCTTTCTCTCTCTTTCCCCATCACTTTAAAATTTTTCTCTCAGGTGATGGACATGGAGGAGGGCACTTGCGGGGATGAGCACTGGGTGTTATATGGAAACAAACTTGACAATAAACTATAAATAAAAAAATAAAATAAATACTTGGAAAAACTAGAAAAAATAAAACTTTCCCCTCAACAGCTCCTATTTTCTCTTTCTGGAATTCCTATTATTCATGTGAGGTCTTCCACTGTATCATTTAGAAGGAGGAGCTTTCAAAGCCTTCCTGGGTGTGGTGGTGGTGACAGTGAGGGAATGAGGACAGAGAAGAGTAGGGGTCACAAAGGCAGGACCCGTAGTTCCTAATTACGTATAGGAGTCAGTTGACCAGCCCTCCTGATTTGTCCAAGACTGGTGGGATTCCCAGGACACAGGGTTCGCCAAGGTAGGCCTACCACAGGATGGGGATTTAGACCTTCCCCCACCCCGCTTCTGCTCACACATGGGTGCACCCCTCCAACCCCATTCGTGTCCCAACTCCATCTATCCGGGGGACACTCTGATGCCATCTTCATGTTTAGATTCCTCACACCGGAGAATCAATCTTTTTCCATTGCTGTTTTAATCTTGTGCAGGCAATTCATGTATTCTGCATGATAGTTGCTGGGCATTTGCTTTAAATAGCATATTAGGCTGTCAACTCTCTGAGGTCAGAGGTCATCCTCATCCTTATGTCCTTCATCTTCCTGGTTTACCTCCCTCCCCCACCCCCACCCCCTTCAAAATTACATGTCTGGAAGGGACGCAGTTTCAACTCCGAGAGGACCTGGAGAAGGTAAGTCCATCCTGCAATCTCCAGAAGAGGCAGAAAGTGGGGTTCATGCTCCATAGAAGACAGAGTGAAACCCTGTCAACACCCACTCTTACCTCCTGCCTTTTCCCACCTTCTCCCTTCTCAGTCTCTCCCAGGCCTCCTGTTATTTTCTGGACCTGTTCTTTTCTCTTGTGAGTGACTCAGCCTTTTGAAGCCAAACTTCAGCTTTTTCTAATTCTCTTCTATATCCTGGCCATTCAATATCCCAGAAAGCCTCCAGAGTCCAGAAGGCCAAACTTCTAAACGTTGTGCATGTGTATGTTGGGGGACTGGGGGTGGAGAGTGGCTTAAGGGTAGGAATTTGTGAATATTTTCACCCTCATCATCATAATACAAGTATTATCAATAAGATGTGCTTTCTAAGTATTTATTGCACTGTGTTGTTTCTCTATGATGTGGATGGACGGCTCTGGGAGGGAATTATATGTGGGTCCAATGCATTTTACAGTAAGAGTCCCCAACCCAAAATAAGACTCCTTACCCATGTTGAGGCTCATGGTGAACTAGGGAATGGGAAAAAGGCCCTGTGCCCTTAGCAAGAGAAGTGAACACTGTTTAAAGAGAGGCATTTGAGGAAGGAGTGTTTGTTCAGGGATATGTGGTCGTGTTGCTGTGAGTGTGTTGTGAGAAGGCTTCGGTCTTGGTCATACAGGCTCAATGTGGTGAAAGTGAAGAGGGTGGATTTGGGTCTTGGGTACCTGCAATGTCAAACCAGCCCTGGATCAATGCTACCATTTTCTCATCTGTCTTGTCATAGGGTTCTCGGTCCTTCACAGAGTTTTTGGGAGTGCTAAGTATCCCAACATACATAAAACACTTAGCACAGTGCCTGGCATATAGTGAAAACTCAATAAACATCAGCTATTACTATTACTAGGGTTGACCCCAACTACAGATGAGAGGCTTCTAAAGCCTCAATAAATCCTCACGGAAGGGACCCAGGAGCCAAGGGTATGCTGGCTTGAGTTTTTGGAACTGTCTTTCTATATTTGAAATTTATACTGAAATCCAATGTGCTGAGGTCCCCTGATAAAAACAGAAAAAAAAAAAAAGTGGAAGCATATGGTGGTCTGAGTCTTAAAGAAGAATGACTTCAGTTATAGAAACAGGCTGTTGGAGAAATATGTCTTTTCAGCCCCGTCAGTCAGAAACCTTTTCCAAATGTTGACATTACGCATGATATTAATATACTATAAAGGATCCGTTAAAACTGGAAAAGCACAAACACACCAGGCAAAGCCAGAGTCATGCTAATGTCCCTAATGGATCAGAAGCAAAAATTCACAGATAGCTTTGAGTCGTAGGATTTGACCTGGATTGTGTCAGGAGGCTTAATGACAGCTAGTCGCTGTCTAAGGATGAGGAACAATTGGAATTGTCCTAAATTAAAGGAAACCTTTTCCCGTTCATATTCTTATTAGGGTTTTATTTTATTTTACTCCATTATCAGGGACTTTTTGCCTTTTGCATCCCTTGCAGGTTTGGAGGGGGGGAGTAAATTCCCATTTAGAATAAAGACCCCCATATTTTTGACCCCCCCAAGCTTGGAAGAGGTGTTCAGGCAGAGAACAACCTTTGAAGTTAAACACTGTGCTATCAAGCCAGAATATGAAATAAAATCAGAAAGGGGCCCCTAATGCATTATGGAATATACAGTGCAGAATCTGGCCGAAGGTGATGCTAATTTCTGCTTTTGTCAATGAAAAACAGACGTCAGGACAACTTGCTGTGTATTCGTCTGAATCTTCGGGACTCCAAGTTGCCACATGGTGATCTGAGAAAGCTGGCGGGCCTGGCGGGCAAGGAGGGAGCTCAGGGCGGGGGAGGGGTGGGGAGTGGGCAGAGGCTGGCTCCTTTATTTTCTTTGGCCTGGCTTATGGAAAAGCCAGAGAAAATGAATTTCAAATGATGGGTCAAAACTCAAGATTCGAAACACATTTCTTCTATCCTGTAGATCTCACGCATCCAGGAAAATGGTTTCGATACCTTTAACTCCGCTTCCAGCTGCAGGTACATTGTTCATGGAGCTCTAGTCGAAGAAATAGTTTCCTTTCAGCCATCTACCAGGCGATGAATCTTTCGAAATTCCATAAAGTTGTGGGGAAAAAGTTCAAACTGCAGATGATTACACTAACTTCCCACGTTTCTTTCCCTCCATTTCTTTTCTCCTTTAAAAATGTCCTTTTTGCCTGTGGCACATTTTGCATCAAAAATGTGTGTGGGATGAAAGATCCACATTACGGTGGCAGCTGGGGCAGGGTTGCCACTCAGGCAACATCCCCCTCACTCTACATTGTTTTTGTAGACATTGTCAAAATACCTCGAGTGCTCGGCATAGGTTTGCATGCTAAATGAAAGCGTAGAAATAATATCTACTGTTGGGTGATAAAATCTAAGAAATTAGACAGATATGTGAATGCTCTTATGGGCGGAAGAGAGGCAACTGCTTTATAAAGACATTGAATTTTCAGAAAGGGAGGAAGTTGATGCTAGAAGCAGAAGGCAGAATGTCACTGTCATCTGAAGGAGAAGTCCCTGCTACTCCTTCTGGTTAACTAAGTTATGCAGGCAGCTTCTGAGGAAGGTTGCATGTTTTGTATTTTGGCATTAAAAAATCATCAGGAAGACTGGGGCGCCTGGGTGGCTTGGTTAAGCGTCCAATTTCGGTTTGGGTCATGATCTCACAGTCCATGAGTTCGACCCTCATGTCAGGCTCTGTGCTGACAGCTCAGAGCCTGGAGCTGCTTTGGATTCTGTGTCCTCTTACACTCTGTCTCTCTGTCTCTGTCTCTTTCAAAAATAAATAAACATTAAATTTTTTTTTAAATCATAAGGAAGAGCAGAATATCCTCACCATCCATCACCAACTTGAGCCAGGGGACCCTTGTCCTCTAGGTGTCCTCTTGCTGAAGAGAATTGCAGGCTCTGAACTTGATCCTGCCCCCACCCTACTGCTCCTGGGCTGCTGGCTCTTCTCTTTCTCCAAAGCCCTGGCCCCTACTGTCTTTGGTCTCATTTCCATTGTCCTGGGCTTTCTTACTCCTCCCAGGCCCAGGCCCATCTTGCTCCCAATCACAGTATCCAGTGAGCACAACAGAGTGGCCCTTGGAAGGACCCAGCTGCACAAAGATGCCGCCCATGAAGTCAGCGCAGGTTTGCTCCAAACACACAATGGAGCTTGGGTGGGGTGGGATGGGTCAGGGTGGGGAAAGGCCTTGTCTCTTCCCATCCTGAGGGTCTATTTGGAAGAAAGCTTCCTCTAAGAGTTAGGGATGCAGAGATGTTTCCCTGGGGAGAGGCTTTATGGAAAAATGGAAGTCTCTGTCTAATTTAGGATACAGTAAAGAATTTAAACTTGTCCAAAGAGGGGTCTGGTCTTTGCCCTTTGGTTTCTGGGAGGTGATGGCTAAGCCCTTGGAATGTCCTGCCCGATAAGAACATCTATGTTTGCCTTGAGTCTTTGCACCAGTCAGCTAATAACAATGTGATTTCGGGTGGGGATTGTGGGCCACACCAACGTGCTTTAGGATAGTAGGAGCTCTGGCTGCTTGGGTGGTTCAGTCAGGTAAGGGTCCAATACCTGGTTTTGGCTCAGGTCGTGATCTCACAGTTTGTGAGTTCAAGCCCCTCTGTCAGCACAGAGCCTGCTTGGGATTTTTTCTCTGCCCCTCCCTGCCTCTCTCTCTCAAAATAAGTAAATAAACTTTTAAAAAGTTTTTTTTTTTTTTTTTTTTTTTTTTTTTAAGGAGAGTAGGGGCTTTGAGTCTAATGGTGTCAGCTCTGCCTCTTGAGGGGCGGGAAACCGAGATGAGCTGCTCAGCCCCGTTCATGTGATGGAAGCAGGAAAGACTCTGGACCCCAGGGCCTGGCTGAGATCTCTGGGCTGGTGTGCTTCATGCGTCCTGTCACATATAAGTGCCCGGAGGAAATGCTGTCCCGACTGCACGGAGATAGGACTACTGAAGCTCTGCGTCTGGGACCCCCCGGCTCTGCCTTGTGCTCCGCTTTCCTTGGCTGATCTGACTCTGTGTCCTTTTCTTGTAACAAACCACAACCGTGAGTGTAAGTGTTGTCAGTTGAGTTCTGTTCCAGTGAACTATGGAAGCTGAAGGTGCTTTCCGAAGCCCTTAACTTGTAATTGGTGTCAGCAGTGAAGGCGGTCTGTTTTGCTCACTTTGAAGTTGGTGGGACATTGGGGGGTGAGTTGAGGGTGTTTTTTCTGAAGTAAGGCCCAAACTCTCTGACTTGAGGAGTATTCCAGGATTTGCACAATGGCCTTTTCTGCCTCATTTCTCCACTTCCTGACAGAGCCACTCGCTCTTAATTCTCTGCTGCATGTTATCTACTTACATTATTTCCATTAAAACTTATTTATTTATTTATTTATTTATTTATTTATTATGTTTTTTATTATTTTTGAGAGACAGAGAGAGACAGCATGAGCAGGGGAGGGTCAGAGAGAGAGAGATAAAGAATCCAAAGCAGGCTCTAGGCTCTGAGCTAGCTGTCAGCACAGAGCCCAATACAGGGCTCGAACTCACAAACCATGGGATTATGACCTAAGCTGAAGTCAGATGCTCAACCAACTGAACCACCCCACATGATTTCCATTTGAATACTTATTTCCAACTAGCAATTACTTCCTATGATCTTCTGATAAAGTGTTAAAAATGATCCTACTAAATGAGCCCAAATGTCCATGAATGATGAATGGATAAAGAAGATGTGGTCTGGGACACCTGGGTGGCTCAGATGGTTAAGTCTCCGGCTTTGGCTCAGGTCAGATCTCACATTCATGGGTTCGAGCCCCGCATCAGGCTCTGTGCTGACAGCTAGCTCAGAGCCTGGAGCCTGCTTCCGGTTCTGTGTCTCTTTCTCTCTCTGCCCCTCCCCCTCTCATGCTTTATCTCTCTCTGTATCAAAAATAAATAAAACATTAAAAAAAAAGATGCGGTCTATAAACACAATGGAATACTACTCAGTAATCAAAAAGAAAGAAATCTTGCCATTTGTAACAATGTGGATGGAACTAGAGTATATTATCCTAAGTGATATAAGTCAGAGAAAGACAAATATCATATGACTTAACACATATGTGGAATTTAAGAAACCCAATCGATGAACATAGGGAAAGAGAAGGAAAAATAAGATAAAAACAGAGAGGAAGGCAAACCATAAGAGACTCTTAAATACAGAGAACATACCCAGTGTTGCTGGAGGGGAGGTGAGTGGGGGGATGGGCTACATGGATGATGGGCTTTATGGAGGGTACTTTTCAGGACGAGCACTGGGTGTCCTATGTAAGAGATGGATCACTGGGCTCTACTCCTGAAGCCAATACTACACTGTATGTTAACTAACCTGAATTTAAAAACTAAATTTAAAAAAATGATTCCATTAAGACTTCCATACTCAGGTGAAAGGAAAACTTCTATGCTTTGAAGAATTGGAAAGCCTTCATTTCCTGAGCTTGACAATGTACAGGCTCTCCAGGAATGGTGAAAGGTCAACCAAAGAACACATGATAGGGTCTCAATAAATATTCATCCCTGCCCGTATCAGAGTGCTGAGGCTGCTGTAAAGAAGCACCGCAAACCAGGTGGCTTGAGACAACACAAATTCATTGTCTCCTAGCCCTTGGGCCAGAAGGTCAGAGTCAGCAGGGCCAGACTCCCCCTGAAATCTGTAGGGGATGCTTCTTGGTACTTTCCAGCTGCTGGTGGGCTGCTGGCAATCTCTGGTGTTCCTTGAACTGTAGATGCCTCTCCCCAGTCCTCCATTCTCACATGGCCTTTCCCTTTAACAAAAATTTTTAGTGGGTATTTATTTTTATAAGAGAGAGAGAGTAGGGAAGGGGCAGAGAGAGAGGAAGATGCAGAATCTGAAGCAGACTCCAGACTCTGATCTGTCAGGACCGAGCCTGATGCAGGGCTCAATCTCATGAACCGTGAGATCATGACCTGAGCCAAAGTCAGATGCTTAACCACCTGAGCCACCCAGGCACCCCTGCATGGGGTTCTTTTAATAAGGATGCCGGCTTTATTATTAGGGGCCCCTTCTATACCAGTATGACTTCACCTTGGTTAATTACATCTGCAACGTATTTCCAAAGAAGTCATATTCTAAGGTACTGGCCGTTAGAACTCTAAAATATCTTTTCTGAGCGGGCATATTTCAACCACCTCCACCTTTCTGACAGCTAAAGCTACTTACGGAGCTCCTAAGCCTCAGTTCTTTACCTGTGAAATGGGAAGAATTACATCACAGCCTCCCACTCTGAGGAGGGATCAAAGGAGATTAAAAGCACCTGCATGCCCAGAACACACAACCATAGACGTGCATGACAGCTCATACCCATGAGAACGGATGGCTCATTGTCTCAGCGAGCGGTAGTGATTCCAAGTAGGATATTTTCTAATGCATTTACATTCATTACTGCTCTTCCTTCACCTGTTCTTGCTCACCCTCCCGCTACCAGGTGCCAAGGGGGAGCAGGGAGGAGCACGAACCAAAGGGGCATTGTTTCCTAAGGAACGCTCATTCGTCAACTCCGTTCGAACAGTTAGCACACTGAGACAGTCGCTGGCTACACCTTGCCTTTCTCTCTGTCTTGACTTAGGGCTTATCTGAGAGCCTTTTGTTCAGGCTCATAATTAGTCAGTGACTCAGTAGCCCGCAAGCATTACCCGTGGAGCCAGACAACACCAGCAAGCTCCGTGGACCACCTGTCCCAAGTCATTTCCTGTGTGGGCGGCAACTTCACAGGGCTGAAAATATGAGTTACGGTAAAAATGGCTTCAGCCCTGGCGTTCTGCATTGTTGAAATTAGATGGAATCTCACTTGATTATGTCCCAGCCAGACACTTTCATTATCATTCTTTGCATATATATTAAAAACTCTTACCCTTTTATAAACAAATGTGCTCGGTGGGCGGGGGGGGGGGGGGAGACGACACACCCTTGGGATGTGACTTTGCTGTAGGAAAGAAAACACTGCTCTGTTTTACCATTAAGTTAGCTCCCTGAGTGCAGAATGCGCTTGGATGGGATAGTAATTAAGGTGGTGTGTGTGTTCTTCTAGGTGCTCTTACAGACAGGGGTTCAAGAATATTAACTGTAAAGTTTAAGCCTTACGTTACATTGCATTAGAGTTTTGGAAACAGTTTGAATGAATCAAATATTCTGTTCATTTCAATTGGCCAATGGAGTGGAAAAAAAAAGCAAAAACCCAACAACACACAACACCCCAAACAGTTATTTATGTCATGTAGACAAAACACTGAGTTGGTTGACTGATCATTTCCACTCTGTAGTGAACCGTAGTTGGTATTTTCACTCTGGGTTTAACTGCCACATTTTTCCATGAATGGAACTGCTCTTCAGGAGGACAGTTCCTTTTTAACCGTATTGCCCCTCATTCTCTGTCTTCCTGATCTCTTTGTAGACTGTAGAGTCCTTGGGTCATGATTAAACTCTAAAAGTAAAGCCTACTGGGACGGCTGGGTGGTTTAGTTGGATAAGCATCTGGCTCTTGATTTTGGCTCAGGTCATGATCTCAGGGTCTTGAGATTGAGCCCTGTGTGGAGGGCGGAAAAAAGAAAAGAAAAGAAAAGAAAAGAAAAGAAAAGAAAAGAAAAGAAAAGAAAAGAAAAGAAAAGAAAAGAAAAGAAAAGAAAAGAAAAAAGAAAAGAAAAGAAAAGAAAAGAAAAGAAAAGTAAAGCCTACTTATTTATGGCCATGAGAAACAGTCTAGAAAAAAACTTAAGTCTACCTGGCAGAGAGGAGTATTACAGAAAGAACAGGAATTTAGGAACCCGGTGATTTGATGAAAGTCTTAGCTATATGACCTTATGCTAATTACTTCACCACTCTGAGCTTCAGTTTAGTGGTCTTCAAAATGGGGCTGGTAATACCTACTTCCCAGCAGTTCAGTGATGATGAATGAGAAAATGCATATTATCCCTCCACAAGCCCTCAACTAAAAAGGGGAAGATCCCTCATTTACATTTATAATTCTGTCAAAATAACTAAAAATGCTGAGTACTCCAGCCTCTAACTCTTACTTCCCATATACTCCATGACTCTCACATAGTCCAGTGATTTAAATATTAAAATCAGCATCATACACACATCATGTGAACCAGAGGTGGGGAGGGAAAGGGACAATGTGCCCAGGAAAACAACAAGTTCCCTGAGCAAAGGGTGTAGATCTCAAGTACAAACGATCCCTTTTGCTTGTAAAAGTGACCCTGTTTAGCCTCACTCAGCGATGAGCCTTGCAGTTGACCAGGATCATTAATTCACAGTCTCATGTATTGATTTACTCAAAAAACATCTGAGGTGGACACCGTACTAGGCTCTGGGGATACCAAAACATGTCTCACACCTGACCTCGTGCAGCGCACGGTTAGGCGGGACAGTCAGGCATTCAAGTATTCAGGAAGGGAAGTATTTTGGTGTAAGTTGGGATTCGTGCTGGGAACAGCAACATGCAGGGAAACCTGGGAGAGTGGAACCCAAGGTCATTGAGAAAACACTTCATCATCTGCTTTCTTTCCACCAGTTCCCAACCACATTGATGCGCTGTTGACGCAACACTGAAAACATTAAGAGGAGTCTGGGAATACAAAATGTGGAATATAGGGGGTATGTCCTTTCAATCGTTGTTTCTTTACACTGACGTAAAAAGGGCCTTTCGATGCCTGCAGAGAAGTGCAATATGGAAAACAGTTCTTTGTATTTATCTTTCATTGAAGTTGTGCGTAAGCCCCACAGATGTTACCTCACCCATTGTTTAGAACACTTCTCAAAGGAAGGAAAGGTGACAGTCTTGCCCTTCATTTCAGAGATGAGGTCACTGAGCTGGTAGGAGGCAAGGGTGATGTTGGATCAGGGGGCAGGAGGCCTGAATCCTGTCTCTGGCTTTGAACTCAATAGCTAGCTGTGTGACTTTGGGTGCTTCCCTTTCAGTTTCCTTTAGGGGTTTGGAATGGGTAGTCCCCTGTGTCCCATGTAGTTTGAATAAGCTGTGATTGTGTCAAGGAAGTTGGGCAGATGTCAGAAGGCTAATTCCCAGCAGGTAATTCAAACCTTCACCGATAACTTCAGCTTCAGAATAAGATTTCTGCAACAAGACTATCCAAAAAGACTGTTATCAGGAATAAGTGAATGTTATTTTAGAAGGACCCTAGCTCAGTGTGTCCCCAAATGTCTAAGGGTAAGAATGGCTGATGGGGTGCCTGGGTGGCTCAGTCAGTTAAGCATCCAACTTCGGCTCAGGTCATGATCTCATGGTTTGTGAGTTCGAGCTCCATGTAGGAGCCTGCTTCAAATTCTGTGTCTCCCTCTCTCTGACCCTCCCTTGCTTATGCTCTGTCTTTCTCTCTCTCAAAAATAATACATTAAAACATTAAAAAATAAAAAAAGAATGGCTGAAATGCTTGTCATTAGCGAGATTCTGGAGACCAAACCAGACTTAATATATCCAAATTCCCAGGAAAAGACCTGGGAAGAAATTACAGAAATCAACAGGCAAGTTGGGAAAACATGGCATCCATCCACATCAATGTCTCATGTTACCAAGGACCTTAGAAGAACAGGGATGGCTGTATCCAACCTTAGAGATTTTATTTACACAGGTTGAGATGTGTCCCAAATGTCCACAGTTTTAAAGTCTCCCCAGGTGGTTACAATGGGCAGCCAAGATCTAGAGCAAGCTCTGTCGTCATTGTGTCAATGAACTTGTGGAGAACGAATTCAATGAAGTTAATCTTTTGAAGATGTAAAACCATGTCCAAAGCCACCCAGTGACTGGTGACAATACAGGGCTGAGCCCTAGCTCCCGACTTTGCCTCTCCCTCTGTCTACCTCATTATGTTGATACCCTAATGTAAGTTGTCTTTTTCTTTTTAATATTTATTTATTTTGGGGAGAGCCTAAGTGGGGAAGGGGCAGAGAGATGGGGACAGAGGATCTGAAGCAGGCTCTGCACTGACAGGTAGACATCATCAAGCCCCATGTGGGGCTCATACTCACGAACCATGAGATCATGACATGAGCCAAGTTGGACACTCAACTGAATGAGTCACCCAGGTACCCCTGAAAGTTTTCTCTTAAATGTGATGAAAAAGCTTTTAATTACATTAGCTCAAGAAAAAAGTCATTCAAAAATCTAAAATTCAGAATTTAGTACAACATTTAACTATGCTGATATCAAAATTGTCTGTATGATTCTCCTCACCACCACCAACACCACTAGTTCAAAGACAAACATAAACTTGGAGAAAGCTTGCAACACAAATGACAAAGGGTTCTGTGAAAAATATCTGGAAACCCATATGGTGATGAATCATCCAATGGAAGAATGATAAAAAATAAATAGAAAATTAACATATACAAAAATTCAAGTGACCAATAAAATCATAAAAGTGTATCTTACCTCCCTAATGATTAAGTACCTAGAAAGTAAAATATCAGTGAATTATTAATACCTCCTCATCAAATTATAAATGATGGTATGGTTGATAATCTCTGTTATGGGGTAGGATGTGACCCCTGGCAACAGGGTAAATCAGCATAACCATTCAGTAGAGCAATTGGAGATATATATCGGAGTCTTAACCTACGTGCACTCTTTGACTTGGTAATTTTATCTCAAACAAATGTCCTAAGAGGTAAGTGTGTGAAGATCGATGTGTAAGCCTTTTTGTCACAGGACTGTTTATGATATCAACCATTTGGAAACAATACAACAGCCATTAATACACGATTGGTGAAATACAGTTTGCTTGATCTGCACAATGGAGTAATACATAAATATTAAAAATTGTATAGCAAGATGACATGCATTGGCATAGAAATAAGCTCCATTTACATAAAGTGAATAGTTACCAAACTATATATCATGGGAGCTCAGTTTTAAACATGTGTGAGTGAGTATGTATTACCACATAGGCAGCACATATGGGCCATAGGAACCTAGGTTTGGGGTCCAGTTCTGGTCTTGCCTGTAATCCAGGCTTTTCAGAGAAAAGCCAGGATATGAGACTTTCCATTTTAACCCTGGGACAATCCCGACCAAATGAGAATGACTGATCTAGTCTCATCCCTAACTTGCTGTATGACTTTGAACATGATTTTTCCCATGTTTGCATTGCATATTCCTTTCTTAAAACAATGGATATGACATAGCAGCGGTTGGAGAATATGCACCCATTCCCATATTCGCAATGTTTTCAGTTGGGTGGTGAAATTGTAGGCATTTTAGGATTTCTTCTCAATATTTCTTTATAGTGCATACCCATAATTGTCATAATATAAAAAACATTAAAGTTGTTTATATTAAAAACAACTTCAGGGTCATTTGGGGTCTATTTTCAGTACCGAGAACATGGTAAAATGATGGTAAAGAAGTATTTCTCCAGAATGTCAATCATGTACATTTATTACAGAGCAGAGGCTGAAACCAGAAATTCAAGAACCAAGAGCATCATGGACAATTTGTCGCTTTATGACCTCAGTATCTTACACCAGAAATTGTAAAGGACGAAAAAAAAATATTCTTCGTTTTATGGAAGCAGCAACAGCTTTCCAGTAAGGATTCAATGTACTTTCAGTTTGGAACTGGGAGGGGGTGATGGTCATGAAGGAGGGCACTTGTGGGGAAGAGCACTGGGTGTTATATGGAAACCAACTTGGTAATAAACTTAATAAAAAAATTTTAATGTTTATTTTTGAGAGAGAGAGAGAAAGGGAGAGAGAGAGGGAGAGGGAATGAGCATGAGCCGAGGAAGGGCAGAGAGAGAGACACACACAGAATTTGAAGCAGGCTTCAGGTTCCAAGTTTTCAGCACAGAGCCTGATGCAGGGTTCGAACTCAGCAAACCACGAGATCATGACTTGAGCCAAGGTCAGAGGCTTAACTGACTAAGCCACCCAGGCACCCCATGGAATTAGAATGATTTAATCACTTTCTTCCCAGAATAAAAAGGATGTGGCTTATGAACACATTTCCAAGTGAGTACACGTTGTTTGAACATATTCACCTTGGAAGTTTCAATATTCATAATTTTTCTATTGCTTTGATAAGGCTAAACAGTGATGCTTCTCAAGGAATCTTATATCGATGGTATTAGTGTATCAGCATAAACGTCCAACTGTCAAGTGAAACAGTCAGTCCTAAACTTTGTGGTCCTAAGTTTGGGGAAACTTAAGAAGAACTTTCTCCCCCCAAATGGCTTACATTTGAATCAAGTATAAATTTGATTAGTTTGGTGAGAGATAGTGATAAGGAAAGAAAAGTTGCCAAAGCCTGTGTGGCATGTGCCATGGCGTGGAGGTTGGGTAGAACTAACATAGTCTTTCTTGACATGTTGACATGCGTGACCTGGAAAGCTAACTCTGGTACCTCTACCATATCTGAAGTCCTGACTTCTTCGGGAACAGGTGCGCCTGCCAATTTCTCACCTGTCTTGCAACAGCTGCAGAGGTTTGCAGAAGTCTGAAGAAAGCAGGAGAAACTAGAACCTGGGCCCAGCAGAATCCCTACCACCTTCCCAGCAGACCCTGGGGCCAGTCACCTGAATACCAGATACATTCGTTAACGTCACGACTTTTGAAATTTTCTTCCTAACTCATTCTTTGTGTTCTGTTCTCCACTTCAGGAAAAACAAAAACCAAAATAACAAAAAGCAAAGGCAGTGCCGAAATCACTCACAGTTCTGCCTTTGAAAATCCCTTTGACATCCTTCTGCATCTGGAAATTACACCTGGATTCCAAAACATTCTTTGTTGCTTTTGATGAGAAAGTCTGAGGGCTTCCTGGATGGGAGCATGTGGTCTGATTCACCGGACAGGATTCCTGACAGGTTTTGGTGGGTTTTCAAATCATTTTGTGGGTCGGGTGATAAGTTAGCAGTCCTATTGCAGTATGTTTCTCTTTATCTAAATGTATTTCTCCAAATTTATTTTAATTAAGCAAAAAAGGGTTTGCAAAATTTTCCTTTGTGTATTTGCAATCCCCTCCCTACTGGCTGGCTGCCTAGACGGCAGGAGCATCAGGTCCCAGGCTGGGTAACTGCATATATTCCTGGTTAATGTGCAGCTCCAGACTCTTCCTGTCCCAAATACACTTTTAACCCAGATAGATGAAAATACAAATTGCATTCCTGAATATGGACCATTAAAAGCACTTTGTGTATTTTCTCTGGATGCTCTGGAAAATGACACACGAATCCAAATGTCACTCCCTTAAACACAGAGATGGGATTATAACTGTTTGGAAATAAGGTACCTAATAGGATGCTTGTGGATATATGAAAGGGCTTTGAACTCATTTTACTATATTGCCAACTTAGTTTATGAAAGTCTAGCTATATCAAAAAACTTACAAAAATGAACCAACCAGTTCTTTTCTCAATGAAATTATTTATTTATTTTTCAAATTCTTAATGTTTATTTTTCAGAAAGAGAGAGAGAGAGAAACACAATGCGAACAGAAGCGGGGCAGAGAGAGAGGGAGACACAGAATCTCAAGCAGGCCCCAGGCTCTCTTGTGTCGGCACAGAGCCCGAAGAGGGTCTTGAACTTGCAAACTGTGAGATCATGAGCTGAGCATGGGTCTAACTGACTGAGCCACTCAGACGCCTCTCAACCAAATCATTTACATGTCAAAATTGATTAAAACCTGACCTCAAACATCGTCTTAAGTCTGCCACTAAGTGGCTATGAATGAGCCTTGGATTTCAAGGTCACTTTTCTAACAAATTATGTTTACAAGTGATTTGATTTCTTTCTTTTGCTTCTTTGTTTATTCTTTTCTTATATTTCTTCTTTCCTTTCTTTTTTATAGACGATTTTATCAGTCTGCTCAGACTGCCATAACAAAATACTGCAGATTAGGAGGCTTCAACAACAGAAATTTATTTTTCACAGTTCTAGAGTTGTGGGTCCAAGATCAAGGTGCCAGTCTGTTTGTTTCCTGGTGAGGCTCTCTTCCTGGCTTGTAGAAGGCCACGTTCTTGATGTGTTCCCACATGGCAGAGAGAGAGAAAGAGAAGGAGGAGGAGGGAGGAGGGAGGAGGAGAGCAGGAAGGAGAAAGGAAGGAAAAAAGAGAGAGAAAGAGAGGGGGGAGGGAGACAGAGAGAATGAGAAAGCAAAAGAGAGTATTCCGGTGTTTTCAGTCTACTACAAAGACACTAACCCTAGTGGATCCAGACCCCACCCTTATAGCTTCCTTATCTCCTTATAGGCCCAGTTGCCAACTTATAGTCATGTTAAGAGTTAGGGCCTCAACATACAATTCTGTGTGTTGGCGGGGGGGCACAATTCAGTCCACAGCAACAATTGATTAAGAAAGTGAAGATCATCTACTTGGGTTGAGAGAGTTGGTGGAGTGTGAATGTCACTTGCTTTTCAGAGGGAAAGGTTTTGTACAAAGAACTTCAAGTAACAATTGCAAAGCATTGTTGATAGGAAAAAGCCATCACAGAATGAGTAAAGTCTCAGTCACATCTAGAATCCCTTCTCAGCTGTATCTTTTTCTGGTTGTGTGGCCATGAGCACATGATATAATATTTTGCAAACTGTGTGTGTGTGTGAATAACTGTATTTGTTGCAGATAATTGCTGATGAATTTAATTGAGAATTTGCACAGAAAATGCTTGGTGAGGGACCTGACCCACAGTAAGTGCTCACTTTTATCCATTACTAACATCTTTGTCATCATCATCGTCATCCTCATCATCGTCATCCTCACCATCGTCATTATCATTCCCAGACTAGTTAACGACGAGGTGAAAGCATTTTGCCTTGTGGTAGGCATATCATCCTCCAAAGGATCATATGCAGTACATTTGACTAAAAGCACAATTTGAAAGACTTACTCATTGGTTGTTGCACATGGTTCACTATGCAGAGAAAAGCTGTCTAGACTCCTAACCATCACCTTGAGTCCCCATGGAGATCACTGTCCAATGAGCAGAACATGACTTTACCAGCTTGCCTTCTTCCCCATATACATATTGGCTCTATAGTGGTTTGCAGGAAATGCAACGCAGACCCAACCCAACAGTGGTTCCAAGAAGAACCCAAACTCATTGTAAAACAACAAGAGAAAAATAATGCTGCTTGAATGAATTTTCTGTTGAATAGAATCAGTTTTCTCAAGCTAGTGAACATTTGCAATGACTGAAAACACTTTCTCCAAAACCACTTCTAACCTACTGCTCATAATATTTTTATGATTAACCTTAGAGGGAGCAAAAATATAACCAGAACTATGTCACATTCCCACAACCAAACTTCTGGTCTTTTTCACTGGTGGGGTGGGGAAAGGTGGGGGGGCTGGATAGTTCAGGGGATGCAGAGAGAAAGCCCTTTGTCTGGAGTTTTTAATTGCTGAGGGTTTTTTTTTTCTTAACCAAAGAAGCAATTCTTTTCATGCACCATGTCTCACCTTGAATTCTTATCCATGAGGGACATAGTTGATCAATGATGTAATTCTACAGTTATTTAAGGATAGTGATTCTTTTATTCTCACCAAGGGTTTGCACAAAATTAAAAGAAGCCTGGAGTCATTTAATTTAATCTCTCAAGATTGTTTATTGTTTCTACAAGTCAGGGCAGCCCCATCTTTGGAAGGCATAGTCCAAGAGAAAAGTTGATAAAATGATAGCATTGTTAGATGGGGTGGGGTTTTTGCAAAATAGACTCATTGTTGATGGTCTTTCAAGGTAACACTTTATATTTTATCTTGTGGCCTTTCTGAAATGCATGGATGTTCATTTGGTGTAAACAACAACAATTTTAACTTACCTCTTGAGACTTTGCCACCATTGAGAATTCAATAAACGTCTACAAATTATAAATTTCAATAGTGGTTTCTTGAAAATGTTCATTTCCACGCAACTTCCTTCCATGTACTGCCATAAAGCTCTTTGGCCTTTATACCATGTATATGCGCTTAATATGGCTTCTTTGAATATTATAAGCTTTCCCCCCTAATATAATTAATCACTTTTCCATGTGTGATGGAAACTGCAAAATGATTTTTCCCCCTTGAGTTGTAAAAATATCCCTAGATTGTCAGCTATTGGTTTTCAGGCTCTTTGATCTACTTTGAATGTGAAGTGTGCAAGACCACCAAGCTGGACCCCAAGGTGGGTGGGTGACCTCTACCCTACAGTGTGAGAAAAAAAGCTGTGAATTTTCCCCCTTATTTTTTATACCCCTGAGTTTTTTATTTAGAAAAAAAACCTAATACATAATTGGTACCTTTACAGTTAGCTCACCCAAATGTTATTTGTTTAAGGTATTTGATGTCCAATATACTGAGTTTTTTATAAAATAAGGTTTGTTTAAGCTCTTTTCCTAGAAAAAGGATGTTGCCTTTGCCAAAGGCACATTATCTCCAAAATCCAGTATTTTCAGTCTATTTTCTGCAACTTAAATTTTCCACATCTTAATTTGTCTCAGTTCTCCATATTGGTTGGGCTAGAAGACCTACCTTTCCTAGCAGCTGACTCACCTTGCTTAAGAAATTAAACAAGATCTTTCCCCTTTAATGGAGAAACCAATTGCTGATGGGAGTACAAATGAGAGAATGGTGAGATCTTCAAAGTCTGCCCCTGTTCAGATAAGCACCTTCCAACATCCAAATCTGTTCTATATCACTATAATACCTACTATGTCTAAAACTGATGGAAATACCTTATAAGGGAAATCTCTTGTGAGCCAAAAATTTAAAAGTCTAGTTGTAATGAAAAGACATCAGAGAAAAGGACTCAACGAATTTTAAAAGCCATACGTAGAGAGAAGTTCAGCTGTTATCACAGATGTGGACAAATCGTGTGAGTTAATTTCCCAAGCACAAGAATATGTATACTATTCAAGAATCTATAGGGAAAATTACTCATTGACCGATGGCCCCAGCCTACGAACCCAACACATGTCTGACATTGAGTATGAAGGTGGTTTGGGAAAGAATGTGCCAGAGATTTTAATGTTTTAAAAATCCTGCTGCGGTTCCTCAGGTTACAATTGCTTTGCTACATTTTCTATACCAGGAATAGAGTTTCATATCCTCTTGAACAACACATCTCCAGTGGGGTGTTTGGTTGGGGAAATGAATTATGTAAGATACCATACAATGATGCCTTTACCTTTCTTTTCCCTAAATTCTACCCATTCCAGGTATATCTATATTTTATATTTATTTTTATTTAAGAAAAAAAATTTTTACATTTATTTATTTTTGAGAGACAGAGAGAGACAGAGCATGTACAGGGGAGGGGCAGAGAGAGAAAGAGACATAGAATCTGAAGCAGGCTCCAGGCTCTGAGCTAGCGGTCAGCACAGAGCCCAATGCGGGGCTTGAACCCATGAACCGTGAAATCATGACCTGAGCTGAAGTCAGATGCTCAACTAACTGAGCCATCCAGGCTTCCCCAGGTGTTTCTACACTTGTAAAAATTAAACAGCACTCAGAGGGAGACTATAAGGTTATAAAGGCCTCCTGGTCTTTAGATGTTCTTCTGGGCCTCGTGCATAGCAAGTCTGCGGCAGGCAAAGGCTAGAGTGAAAACCTTCCTTGATCTACACTGGTTGGCTCTGGGAGGTCACTTGAGAAAGCACAGTTACAGATTAGGTTAAGCCTCTTTGTATCCAGTACTTTTTCACAAAGATGTTTCAAGAGTACTTGTGGGATTGTACAAATGCCAGATTGTTAACTTCTGCTCTTGAACTTCACTAAATTCTATTGCCCTCTCCAGAAATAGTCTCTGCCACTGCAGAAAGTTGGTGAGTCCTTACGAGATTCATTCAAAACTTGGTGACCTTTAGGCCAACCTCCAAAGATGAGAGATGATAAAGAAGAAAACTAGAAAATGTCACTTGTAAACCCAGTCGATGTATTCACTTTTTGTTTTTGAAGTAATCAGTACTTGAGATAAGAGTTTAGAAAGTCTCTTCTGATTTACACATCTTTCAACAGTAACAGTGTGAATGATTTCCAAGTTACCCACTCTATAATTCTTACTAAGTAAAATAGGGCAGGATTTGCTACAGACAAACTTACGTATTTGATTTTCATATAACAAACTTCTGATTAAATACTCTGTAGATTATGATCATCAACCATGACCTTCAGGTAACCAGTTGTTCCAAACCAGACAGGAAGAAAGAAGGAGTGGTTTTAGAGGAAATAAAGTTGGTTATACGGAACTCTGAGCTGGAGAGTCAAGAAATGTGTCATTCATTCTATTCACAATTTTAGACAAAGTCTTGTTTTCTCTCTACCTTTATTTCTCATTTCGTTAAAAAAACAGAAGTAGAAAAAAAATGTCATCTTCCAAGAATATGGTAGAAAAAAATTTGAGTTGAGTAAACAGGTTAAAGCTGACGGTCTCCTTCAAAGGCATTATGCTTAGTGAAAAAATTATAGGTCAGGATGTTACATGCTGTTTGTTTTCATGAAATTCTTGAAAGGACAAAATGATAGAGCAGGAGAACAGATTTGTAGTTTCCAGAAGATAAGAAAGGAGAGGTGTGTACATAGAAGAGTAGAATGGGGGAGTTCCTTTGGTGATAGAACAATTCTATTGGTAGTTATATCTAGATAAAATTCCATAGAATTGCATGCACACACAGAAACTGAATGCATGTTAAAAAATGCTAAAAACTGAGAAGCATTTCAGGTCATTTAACAGTATTATACCAGCATCAATTTCTGGGTCTTGACACTGTATTTTGGTTACATAAGATGTCATCACTAGGGAAAGCCTGATGAAGGGTACAGTTGGGTTCTGTGTATTATTTTTATAACGTCCTGATATTTCAAAACAAAACATGTTTAAAGGTTTCATTACATAGCTATCTCCAGGTGCCTTCTTGGCCAATCCAGTGTTCCCTACGTGTACAATTATAATGAGATTAAAAGGACAAATAATTAAAAAAAGAAAGACAGTAGTGAAAGAATGGCAATTGTTACAAGGGGTAGGATGAGTCACAACAAAACCATCAAACAGAGTTCTTCTCTTGTAACTTAACTTTGCATAAACGTGAATACAATGGTGCCTTGTTCAACACCACTTTGAACTTACAAGCAAAGTTCTTAGGGACAGCCTTTTGAAATACAAGCTTTTTGTAAATTGAGATGCCATGGAACATTTGTTCCAAAAGCTGTTTCACAAAAACAAAGCAATCTGTAGTAAAATAAGTTTGGAAATACTGAAATTAAGCATTTTTTGGATCTCTTTTCATAATAATATATATTTTTAAAAAAAACATACCTTTGAAAAAATAGACTCCAGTCCTCCACTCCCCAAACCAATGGACTAGATGATCCAGATGATTTGGCCCAACTCTCTGATGGACATAAGTAGAGGGTTGGAACACACACACACACACACACACACACACACACACACATACACTATTGACTGGAGGCACCAGAGAGCTGTCAATGCATGAAAAAGTACAAAGCCAAGATCCAGGAAAAGACAGAAACACAAAGAGAAAGTTTCAGCATTTTGGGTCATTTTTACCATCAAGTAAACATTTTAACCTAGAAGAGGAAACTACGAATTTTAAAAGATATTCAGAGCCTTTGCCAATTTCACAACATAAGGGGGAGAAAAACGGGAATCCAGGGCCTGCTGGGAGTCCTCATGTATCTCTCGTGTTTGGGTGGAGACAAGTGAGTCTTCTAACCTAGTAATCAAGGTGGATGGAAAGAACAGCCCTTCGGAAACTCAACTCTTCTTTCTTTTTTCTTTGTTTCTTTGTTTCTTTCTTTTCTTCTTTCTTTCTTTCTCTATTTCTTTCTTTGTCTCTTTCTTTCTTTCTTTTTCTTATTTTATTATTTTAAATTTAAATCCAAGTTAATTAACATATAGTGCAGTAGTGATTTCAGGTGTAGAACTCAGTGATTCATCACCTACATATAACACCCAGTGCTCATCCAAACAAGTGCCCTACTTAATGCCCACCCCCCACTTAGCCCATCCCCCACTCACCTCCCCTACAGCAATCCTCAGTTTGTTCTCTGTATTTAAGAGTCTCATATGGTTTATTCCCCTCCCTGTATTTGTGTTATTTTTGCTTCCCTTCCTTTGTTCGTTTTGTATCTTAAATTCCACATGAGTGAAGTCATGTATTTGTTTTTCTCTGACTGACTTATTTCGCTTAGCATAATACACTCTAGTTCCATCCATGTGGTTGCAAATAGCAAGATTCCATTCTTTTTTATTGCTGAGTAATATTCCATTGTATATATATAACACATCTTCTTTGAAACTGAAGTCTACTTAAGGGTCACTTCAATCCTTAAAATTGGTCCCAAGTCAATCATCTCTCTAGGAACATTAAGTTATAAATATAATTTATAATTTGTCACATACATCGTGCAGTAAGTCAGAACTATCAAGGCAGAGGCACCTAGGTGCCTAAGACAGTTGAGCATCCCACTCCTGATTTTGGCTCAGATCATGATCCCAGGTTTGTGGGATCAAGCCCTGCTTTGGGCTCCATGTTGAGTGGGGAGTCTGTTTAAGATTCTCTCTCTCTCTCTCCCTCTGCCCCTCTTCCCTGCTTTCTCTCTCTAAAAAAACTCAAACCAAACCAAACCAAATCAAACTAAACAAACAAGGAAAAAAACTATAAAAAAGTCAAGGCATAGGAAGCAATGAGAAAAACAACAGAGCAGACCCAAAAGGGCTCCAGATACAAGAGTTACTAAACAACTGAACTTAAAATCACAATGCTGAAGTGGTCAAGGGGACACAAGGAAAAATGCAGAATTTTGATGAATATTTAAGATAATCAAAGGGATTATCAAAGGGAAATCAAATAATCCAAGGTTAATCAAAGGGAAACCTTAGAAAACTACAATTACTGAAATTAGGAACAATGAAGAAACTAAAGTGTATTAAAGACTAAGACAGTGAATTGAAAGACCAATTCAGAGAATTGGAGGCCCACAGAGAGAAACAGATGAAAAAAGATACTAGAAAACATAAGAGAAAAAATGGAGTGACAAGTTCTATTGTACATGTGATGAGGTTTTATCCAGAAATATAAAAATAAGGGGGTGGTATAGATATAGTATATAAAGGAGCATTGTTGACAATTTTCCAAAGTGATAGAGATACAAGAAGCAGGAGAATTTCAGAGAAAAATCCCTTCAGAGTAAATAACTGAAAATCGAAGACAATGGGAAGATATGAGAAGTGACCAGAGAAAGAAAGACACGTTGATTTCCCAGGAGAAACATTAGATGGACAGCCCTCACCTCAAAAATAAATAAATGAAATAAAATCAAATGCTAAATTTTTAAAAATAAATAAAACATTAAAATAATGAAATCAATTAATTTCTTATTTTAAAGAAAAAAATAAAAGCCAGAAGGTAATAAAAAAAAGTTTTCAAAATGCTGAAAGAAAATTAATATTCAACCTAGAACTCTACAGTGAATAAAAACATACCTTCCAAGGAAGAAGACAAAATGAAGACATTTTCAGACAAACAAAAACGGAGAGAATTTGTCACTGGTAAACCCGAATGGACGGAAATAGCGGAGGCATTCCTTAGGAGGAAGGAAAATGGTCCCAGAGAGAGGTTGGAAGTTGCAGGAAAGAGTGAGGAGCAAGAAAAGGCGATATCCGTAGACTGGAAGACTTTTCACTGCAAGAACCCATAGTAATATTTGAATAGAATATGCAAATATGTATGCAAAAGCAAATAAGTTAGGAGAGAGGAAAAGGAATTTCTGTGTCATGTGACCGGGGTAAGAAGGGTTAGGTTCCCTGAGTCAGGTTGGATCTCTAAGTCAGCTGTGGAAGAACAGTGAACTAGTACTAACCCTCACACTGGGAGAGGGGTGAAAACAGGACCAATGTTAAATACCCCAGAAACCCAAGTCATGCAGGGCTGGAGACAAAAAGAATGTAGAAACAGGTAGGACAATTAGAAAGCAAGTAACAGGATGTAAATTTTGCATCAAATATAGTACTGATATATAAATATATAAATAATAAATATATATATATATACAGTATTAATTCTAATCTACTGTAAGCTGTGATCTCAATGGCTGACCATAAAAATAATAGTTCACTTACGGAAGTCACATGTTAAACCGCCTAACAAACAGTGACTCATTTGATCCTGAAGGCATTCATTTGTCATAAGTACCATTATTTATTCCTGCTTTAAAAATAAACAAATTCAGGCACAGAAAGGTGGGATTGGGGGCACCTGGGTGGCTCAGTCAGTTAAGCGTCTGGCTTTGGCTCAAGTCATGATCTCACAGTTAGTGAGTTTGAGCCCCACGTCGGACTCTGTGCTGACAGCTAGCTCAGAACCTGGAGCCCTCTTTGGATTCTGTGTCTCCCTCTCTCTCTGACCCTCCTTTGCTCGCTCTGTCCCTCTCTGACTCTCAAAAAAAAAAGAGCATTAAAAAAAAGAAAAAAAGGAAGGTGGAATAACAGACCCAGGATCACCCAGCAGGTGGGGGCAGAGCCAGTATTTGAAACCCTGCAGTTAATTCTCAGTTTGTGGCTTTGATCGCTGTGTTGTGCTGTATATTGTGATAACCCTCCTGGGTTCCAGACTTCCTGTATGGCATTAAAGAAAATAAATTGTCTGAAACTTCAGGAAAATCCCTGGAATTAGAAATTGAAGCCATGACTATATTTTAAAAAACCAACAATAAACAAACGTAAAAGTTGGGGCATCTGGGTGGCTCAGTTGGTTGAGCATCTGACTTTGACTCATGTCATGATCTCATGGTTCATGGGTTAGAGCCCTGCATTGTGCTCTGTGCTGATAGCTCAGAGCCTGAAGCCTGCTTTGGATTCTGTGTCTCCCACTCTCTCTACCCCCCTCCCTCCTGCTCCTGCTCTGTCTTTCTCTCTCAAAATAAATAAACATTAAAAAATTAAAACTTAAAATACCAATCGAGAGCAGCTCGGTCATTATTTATATTAAGATCATTAAGAAGTTTCATTCTTTGATGTAGTGGTTGTACTTCTAGGAAACTACATCAAAGACTAAGTACGGGGGGGGCGGGGAATGGATGGGTAGAAATGTTCATGTAGTTTTATCTGTGACAGAGAAAAACAATGAAACAGTGTAAATGTGTCATTAATGATAATGTTTAATTGATGAGATAATATATGCCTATTAAAAGAGTAAATAAAGGTATTACATATACATTCAGCATTTATATGCACATAATAAAAAGCCATTATACCAAATAATGGAGAAGGGAATCAAATAGCATACGCCAGAATAATCACACATATACACAATCCCCTTTTCCCATTCTCCTTGACAGTAATCCCCAAAGAAAAAGACTGTGAAAACCCTAATAGAGTCTTGAAGCAAATGTTAAAATATTACGAAGATGTATATTGGGGTGATAGGATTCGTTATGTATTTGTTCCTCTTTTTGCATTCTCCAGTTCTTCTTGGGGCCTGTGTTCGAATGAATTAATGTGTAAATTCATTAACACAAAATATGGTTGTTTGAAATAGTGAAATCTCTTTTCTGATGAGGGGGTGCTTGTGATCTCTTTGAGTGCATTTAGAAAAGGATCAGTTACCCAATTGATTCCCAGTTAGCTCCTGATGGAACATAGCCCTGTTTCCTTCTAGGGAAAATATGACAATAAATACTAAATGGTTTGGATTCACCTGCCTTGTGTGGAAGGCCCCATAGCTTCCAGCTGATGATACCCGCCACAGCCACAGTCAAAGCCAGCTGCTCTAAGAGAAGACCGTGTCTGGGCATGATTCTCAGATGGCGGGAGGAGAGAGGAAAGAGGACATTGGAGAAAAACAAACAACGAAACAACCCCTGCGAGTCCACTGCTCTCTTTAGAACTTTAAGTGATACTTTTGTGGACTCATCTCATCCATCCATCCATCCATCCATCCATCCATCCGTCCATCCATCCATCCAAGGTCATCCGAGCATTGCATATCTGTCACACGGAAGCACTATGCTAGGGGCCAAGAGGCTAAAATCAGTTTAGGGAAGAGATCCTGTTTTAGTCCTAAAGACCAATCAATTGTGGAAATGGAGACTTCATGCTCTATTTTTTTTTTTAACTAAGGTCCGCTTCAGTTTCCCTATCTACTGTTATTGATATGATATTGTTTAGATGTTTGGTTATCCTGAGAATCAAAGAGCCTGCTGGCTATTTACTAAGTTCCTTTAAAGTTAGTTAGTTCCTCAAAGGATAGTTTATCCAGGGAAGGTTTGAGAGACAACAGTCTTTCTTCATCTCAGAGGTCCTTTTCCTGGGGTCTATGCACCCTGTGGATCCATGATTAGAATCGTTATGAACTTGGTTAGGACAAAATATATCCTCATTTTTACCAATCTCTAAATCAAATGTGGCATTTTCTTTCATCTTGAATATAGAGAATGAATGGCAGTAATATTAGAAGGATAGGTGACTTTCTTGTCTATAGACATGATAGATATGTTCAAGCCATATTATATTTGTTACAAATGTGTCAAAATACTGTGCGCATACTTATCACTACCCTAAAATTACTGTCATTCAGCTTACATGTAACTTTTGTTAATGACTTAACAAAGAAACGTAACCGTTTCTATTTACAATTTAAAATATCCTATTTTGGAGGCGCCTGGGTGGCTCAGTCCGTTGAGTGTCTGACTTCGGCTCAGCTCATGATCTCATGGTTCATGGGTTCAAGCCCTGCCCCGGGCTCTGTGCTGATGGCTAGCTCAGAGCCTGAAGCCTGCTTCAGATTCTGTGTCTCCCTCTCTTTCTGTCCTTCCCCTGTTTACCCTCTGTTTCTCTCTGTCTCTCAAAAATAAATACATGTAAAAAAAAATTTTAATATCCTATTTTGATAGCTATTTTGCTATGAATTAGGATTCCTCAGAGAAACAGAATAGGATGCCTATATATGATTTCTTATATAAAGAGATTTATTATAAGGAATTGGCTCATGCCATTTTGGAGGTCAACAAGTCCTGAGATCTGCATTTTCCAAGCCGAAGACCCAGGTGAAGTCTCATGTCTCCTTCCTAGTCAGGATCAAGCACATTAGCCAGGACAGTAACCCCCTTCTTTGCCTGTTAATTCAGAGTTAGGAGGAGCCCAAAGTAGCAGACTTCACTTCCAGATCAATGGAATCATTGTGTTGTCTCCCGGTGGAAGCACTCTGCCCTTTGGAACTAGGACTTCTAGGCCAGCAGAGCATAAGGTCATGGGAACAGGAAACAAAAGTTTTGCTAGGGGGTCATTTGGGGTAGTAGTGAGTAGTACCACTCCTATTTCCAGACCTGTTGAAGCCTGGCTAAGGAAGAAACAGCACCATAGAGGGAACACTGATTCAAAGCATATACAGCATTTTGGAGAACCTTGCCCCAGCTCGGAGGGCACTGCCAGCACCGTAGCTGGGTCTTCAAAAGGCCATTCCACTGTTCTATCAGGCCAGCTGCTTCAAGCTGGTTGTGAACATGGTTAGAAGTCTAGTGAATTGCATGGGCATGGATTCATTGCTGTGCTTCATTTGCTGTGAAGTGAGACCCTTGATGAGATGCCATGCTGTGTGGAATATAGTGGGGATGGACCAGCTGCCTGTAAGTTCATGGATAGTAGTTTTGGAAGAAGTGCTGCAAGCAGGGTAGGTAAATCCATATCCAGAGTGTCTGCTCAAGTAAGAACAGACCACTACTCCCTCCATGATGGAGGTGATCTAATGTAACCCGCATGTCCTCAGGCTGATTGTCAGGGGCTCTGTGTTGGTCTCTGCTGCTGGTAGTTTGGTCACTCAGCATGGTTATAGCCATGTTGGCCTTGGTGAGTGGAAGTCCACATTGCTGAACCCATGCATAACCTCCATCTCTGCCACCATGGCCACTTTGTTCATGAACCCCGTTGGGCAATGATTGGGTAGTTTGGGTGGCCAATTGGCATTTACACTACAGAACATCCTCTCCACTTGATTATTACAATACCCTTCTGCTGAGATATTCTTTTGGTGACTATTCACACAGGACCCAAATATCTTCACATTTTTTCGCCTTGCCAAGATGTCTATACGCATACCTTTTTCCCAAACATTCTTGTCACCGATTTTCCAATCATGTTCTTTCTACATCCCTGACCATCCTGTCAAATAATTGGCCACAGCCCATAAAGCAGTGTATAGTTACACATCTGGCCATTTCTAAACAAAGTATACAACCAGGTGCATTGCTCAAATTCCATCTACTGGCAGGATTTCCCTTCACTGTTGTCCTTCAGAGATATCCCGTGGGACTGAGTCTGCAAATGTCCACTTTCAGGTGGTGCTTATGTATCATGTCTTCTCTTCCTCTGTTAATTGATTGTAGGGACTTCTTCATGAGGCCGTAGGCACAGGCTGGGAGAGAGAAGGTAGGGTTGCAGGAGTGGGGACCACAGACACTTATGCCACGTCTTTGTGTAACGTGTACCTTCAAGGCCACTCAGGCAAGCCCGATTATATATGTGTCACTTCCAGTTACTGAAAGAGTGCAGCTGTGCATGCCCAAATTTATGGCTTGATTGGTCAGGAAATGCCTGTTTCATGATAGAAGCTCTGGTAACATGGTAACTTGGTGGTCTATGGGTTAGCATTTAATCTCTACTATGGCCCAGTAGCAGGCCAAGAGTTATTTCTCAAAAGAATATTTACCTACATAGGATTGCTCCAAAATCTTAAGGTGCCGCACTGCAATTCACCCGCAGACTCCAAACAGCATTTTTCTCTGCCCCTGATACTGCAAGCGCCATTGGATCTGCTGGGCTATGTGGCCCAGGTGACAGAGCAGCTTGGATCTGTTGCAGAGCTTTCTCTTATTCTGGGCCCCACTCAAAACTAGCAGCTTTTTGAATCACTTGGTAAACAGGCTAGAGTAGCACACCCAAATAAGGAATATGTTGCCTCCCAAATCCTAAAAGGCCCACTAGGTATTAGGCCTCCTTTTTGTTGTAGGAGGGCCCACATGCAACAACTCATGCTTCACCCCAGAAGGGGTATCTCAGCAGGTTCCACACCACTAGATGTGTACACAGTCCACTGAGGTAGAAGGTTCCATAATTTATGTTGGATTTTTGTCTCACCCACTGACATGCAAATGTCTTACCAGTAAGTCCAGAGTAGCTGCTACCTCTTGCTCACCAGGTCTGATCAGCCCAATGCCATTAATGTAATGGGCTAATACAATCCTACATGGAAGGGAAAAGCAATCAAGATGCCCTCAAATGAAGTTATGACATAGGGCTGGAGTGTTGATAGGCTCCTGAAGGAGGGCCGTGAAGGTGTATTACTGACCTTGCCAATTGAAAGTAGTGTGCTTCTGGTGATCTTTACCACTATCTTTTGAGAAAAGAGCATTTGCCAGAGCAAGGACCATATACCAAGTACCACAATGTATATTAATTTGCTCAACCAGTGAAGTCACATCTGGTGCAGCAGCTGCAACTGGACTCCCCACCTGATTAGGCTCATGAAGATCTGCCATCATTCTCCAACGTCGATTTGCCTTTGCCTTCTGCATGGGACAAATCGCAGCATTGAATGGGGATGTTGTGGGAATCACCATCCCTGTGCCCTTCAAGTCCTTTCTGGTAGATTAATCTCTGTAATCCTTCCAGGAATCTAGTATTGGTTACCCTGAAAATCAAGGTGTCCACGGGATATTTCTTGGTGTCCTTCTAAAGACAGTTTATCAAAGGGTAGTTTATCCAGGAAGAAGTAGAGGAAAACTAATTTTTCTTTATCTTGGAAGTTCTTCCATGGCTAAGAATTTTATAACCTGGGTTAGGACAAAATGCATCTTTCTTTTTATTAACTGTTAACTCAAATGTATTTTCTCCAATCACAAATATATATAATGGAAGTAGTATTATGACTTTCTTACCAATAGAAATCACAGGTATTTTCAAACTACATTACAGTTGTTGCATGTGTATAAAAACTGTACATATGTTCATCACTATCATAAAATTATTGTCATCTCAGCAATAAGATTTTAAAATTTTTTTATGTTTATTATTGAGACATAGAGAGAGCATGAAAGGGGAAGGTGCAGAGAGGGAGGGAAACACAGAATCCCAAGCAGGCCCCAGGCTCTGAGCTGTCAGCACAGAGCCCGATGCGGGGCTCGAACCCACGAACTGTGAGACCATGACCTGTGTCGAAGTTGGATGCTTAACCAAATGAGCCACCCAGGTGCCCCTCAGCAATAAGTTTTGATATTTAAAGAATTAATAAAGAAGCATAGTTGTCACTAATTACATCTATTTAAGAAACCACTTTGATAAAAAGGAACAAAAAACGTATTTTGATAAGTATATTTCAATATAATTGCATTTAACAGAGTAAAGCTATGTGGGTGCAATACCAGATGTCTTTTGTCTCTGATCACCACCATAGCTTATTTTGGTATGGGGCAACATCTGTATTGTCATTCTGGCTAGACAATCTCTAATAATCTTCCTTGACACTGATATTATTTTATTTTTATTGTCCCTCTCCCTCAGCTATTTCACAAATTATTTTGGACCTGAGGCATAAGATGTCTATGAGAATGTTTGCCATCTTATTTCTATTCCCCCAAATGTTCTACTGAATTTAGTTCTGTTCAAAGAATTATTCCCTTTGTTGCTGCATTCCAATTATGAGCCTTACAATAATCTCAGGGTTTTAGGAATAGCAGAATAAGGGAGAGCTTTCCATCAAAGATAATCACAGAAGGTATTTATTCATTGTTCCTACATTCAACTAATGTTTTACAGAGACTATATTGAATGTCAAGAATGTACCAGATTATTTAGGGCTTCAAGAATGGATATGACATGGTTACAATAGTAAAATAGCTTAATCAGGCATGAGAGTTAGACATGTAGAAGGCCCCAGGGAGACCATGGATCAGGGGACGCTCTCTGACACAGATGAACATGGGCTTGTGGGTAAAGATACATTTAAACCTAGTCTGTAGGAATGAGTATGAGTATAGCTGTCAAAGTAGAGATAAGGCAAAGAAGAAGGATTGGTTGATGGTGGAGCCACTATAATCAAGGAATCAAAACATATGTTTTTGGGACCACAATTGGTGTCTGTGGGGCTGGAACAAGCATTATTTGGGTAGGAAAGTGGGAAAAGGTGCTTCCAGAAACGTAACATAGCATGGAGACTGGACTTGAGATTTCTCAACAAGTAATAGAAAGCCATTAGTAACTTTTAAGCAGGGGAATGGCATGATCAGACACAAGCATTAGAAAGATGATTCAGGAGATGACACATTGAAGGCAGACAGGAAATCAAAAAGATCCTGTGACCTGAGTTTGGAGAAAAAGAGAAAAGAAAGAATCAAAGGTGCCTTTCAGCTTCCCTGCTTAGGTGAGAGGTTTGGTGGTGACATCCTTAATTGGAGAAAGTCATGTTAGAGGCAGAAAGTAAAGGTCTGCAGCTCAAGGGAGATATTGAGTCTGGGAAAATAAATGCATGAGTCATCCACATGGAAGTGATAGTTAAAGCTATGGGAATAAATGCATTTTCCTAGGAGAGTGTCTAGACTTGAGATGTGAGGAGCTTTGAGGACACAACCCGGGGGAACACTAAAGTGTAAGGGTGGAGTCAGGAAACATGAGTCAGTGAGGAAAACTAAGGGAGACAAGTCAGACTACCCTTCGGAGAATCCAGAAGCACCATTAGAAGAAAACTGAGGGTGAGGGGAAGGGATGGTGGTGGTGAATTTCAATGAGAATTTCAAAAGTAGTTACAGAGGCTGAGGTCCAAGATCACTATCCTGGAGGTGAAGTGAAATTTGTCCACATGAGGATGACTTCTAGGGGGCTGCATTAATCTGCTGGGCTCACAGCAGGATACCAAAGACAGATGTGGGAGGTTTCAACAACACAAATTTCTGTCCTCACTGTTCTGGAGGCTGGAAGTCTGGAGATCTAGGTGCCATTAGGTCTGGTTTCCCCTGAGGGTTCTTCATGGCTTACAGATGGCCACCTTCTAACTGTGTCCTCCTAGGGCTTTTCTCTGTGTATGGACACTCTTGATGTCTCCTCCTGCTCTTATAAAGGTATCATTCCTATTGAAACAGGGCTCTGTTATTGACATCACCAAATGTCCCATGACATCTTGACATCTAGACATCACCAAATGTCCCCATGGTGGCAGGGGGAGGAAGGCAGAATCATTCCCATAGACATTTGGTGATGTCTAGAGACTTCTGGGGTTGTCACAACTTATGAAGTACTAATGACATCCGGCAGACATAGGCCAGGGATGCTGCTAAATGTCCTGCAATGTACAGGACTCAGATCCACCTCCTACTGCATTGACAAAGAATTATCTAGTCCTAAATGTCAATAGCGCTGAGGGTGAGAAACCCTGCCCTACAGGGTGTTCTTGCTCTGGCCTGTGCACCCTGCCCACCTTCTCTGGTGTTCTTCCTGGGTCACTCTTCTTCTGGTCAGTCTCGATTTCCTCAGACACCTCACTACTACCTGAGGACATGGCATTCACTGCTCCCACTGGTATGGCCCTTAAATGTTTGCAGAGTTTGCTCCTTCCTAAGGCTTTCTCTGATCTTACCAAGTAGCTCCTTCTCTTTCACCACTCCCTCCCCTTTCTTATTACCCTCCTTATCACCTGCAATTATAGAGCTTAATGGGCTCTTTTCATCTTTCTTCCTTGCTAGGAGGTAACCTCCAAGATAGCACAGGCCTGGTCCTGTGAGCTGTGGTCTATCCCATCTCCAAAGGCCCAGCACACAGCTGAACTTCAATAGCCAGCTTCCAACTAAGCCAAGGAGGGTATAAACGTTGACTTTGAAGGTGGAGAATGTTCCTGGGGTGCAGTGATGTGTGATCCCCTTACTCTCTCAATATGCATCTGGTGAAAATCCTTCAATTATTATTATTTTTTTAATTTTGAGAAAGAGAGAGTGAGTGGGGCAAGGGCAGAGAGAGAGGGAGATAGAATCTCAAGCAGGCCTGATGTGGGGCTTGAACTCACAAACTGTGAGATTATAACTCAGCCAAAGTTAAAGAGTCGAACGCTTAACCAACTGAGCCACCCAGATACCTGAAAACTCTTCAATTATATGTTGAAGTTGCCTGGCTCTCCATGTACCTAACACTCAACCAACATAGTGAGGGCTCCACCAAGGGAAGTCACTGGAGCCAAACAGAGGCAAATGGCAGCCATCTTAGATGCATCTGCTTTGGTGAAATGGCTCTTACTTCATTCACATCTCATTCTGGACTTTAGGTTTTTACAGTAATAGGCTGGGCAGCATGACCAACAATCCCAAACACTAAATTCAAGTGCAGTTTTCAACACCGTTCACAATGTTATTATGTAAACCCCATATATGCCTATGAGTATGTGCAAATGTTCACAGGCTCCTCATCAGATCGAGGTGAGAGTTCTCTTACAATGGGCCAACCACTGTTTCGGTCAAGTTATTTTGATTAGAACATAAATACAACTGAAGTCAAGGCAAGTCTCTGCAGACTGAGAGCTGGGTAGAGTAGAGCCAGCAGAAATGGTTCCAAATGTTCTACAGCAGCTGAATGTTCTCAGAGATGGTTGGGATTCACTTTAATTCATTTCTAGTAGAGACACTTTAGAACATTGTATGAACTCTTCTTCTATTAATAATTTCAGAACTCACTTATCTTCAGGACTGTTGAGTTCCTGTCAATAGTATTTTTTGCCTTCTTTCTTTCTTTCTTTCTTTCTTTCTTTCTTTCTTTCTTTCTTTCTTTCTTTCTTTCTTTCTTTCTTTCTTTCTGTCTTTCTTTCTTTCTTTCTTTCATGTGAGCTCTCCCAAGGGAAAAAGTAAAAACAGCTTTTCCTGGAAGAGTTCATGCTGCCCTCATTTACCTTCTGCATAACAAAGCCCAGACCATAATTCTGAATGGCTGTTTTGTGTAGTTGAATCAGGTGTTGAGCTTGGAGAGACCCAACATTAGAAGTCAGAGAAACGCCAATTTGCTCTGTTTCAAAACACTTTGTTTCAATCACTGCCAAAGCCTTGGGGCAAAATGCTATAATCTATTTTCAGTTTCAGCTTTTCAGTTGACTTGGCCTTATTTTTAATTTTTTTTTTAACTTTATCAACATGCCCAAGGGACAGTGTCACTTATTAACCTTATTGATCTGAAAAGACTTTTATTAACTACAAAACGTATTCGTTGTTTGGAGTTGGTTCTTGTTACTTCTTGGCAAGAAAACATCCAAGTCCTGAGGGTTGAAGACTGATTTATAAATAAATAGTGAACATGTTGGTTAAAATACGTCAGTGATATATCTGTTTATAGATTAAATAATACAAAGTCAAATTGCGAAAAGCACTGCCATCCAATTTAAAGGATACGGACATACCGGATAAGGGCATATTTTCCATTCAGAGGGTTTGGGAGACCTTCTTTCACTGCGGGAGGCACGTCACACTGGGTAGGTCCGGTTCTTTGTTCTCTTAGCAGTACTGCATTCGCAAACAATGGAGTGAAAGAAAAGGCAGCATATAAACTGCAAGCTACCAGAGACACCCCTGGATGAATGGATAAGACTCATTCACTCAACAGATATTTTCAGAGCATTTATCATGGGTTGGGTATTATTCTATATGCTGGATTTGCAAAGTAACCATATATATTTGTGTTAACATCGTATTAAGCACCTGGGCCTCTGAGCTGGGATTTTTCCATAATTCTTGGTCAATATCTGGACAAGCTGAGATGTTACAGAACTGTGAGTTTTCTCTCCAAAGGAGGAAGCTAAAGGCCTGAGATGTTTATGCAATACAAGGGAACGGGACTTTCAGTCAAAGACATGGAATTAAATTCTGAACTTGACAAACGGACACAAGCAAATGATTTTAGGTCCTTGACTCTCAGGATCCTCCTTTATAAAATAATCTGATCTCATCAGGTTGGTATCCTGGGTAAAATGAGATAGTGTATGTGCAGTGCAGTGGGAATGTACAATGGTATCACTGCAGTGGGAAACAATTTGGCAGTCCCTCAAGGGGTTAAAATTACCACATGATTCAAGAATTCCACTCCTATGTGTCTATCAAAAAAAAAAATTAACTGGTACCCAAACAAATACATGTAAATGCAAGTTCATAGCAGCATTATTCATAATAGCCCAAAGCTGGAAAGAGTCCAAATATTCATCAACTGGTGGAGGGGTAAAGAGATTGTGGTACAGACAGACAATGGAATAGTATCTAGCCAAAAAAAGGGAATAATGTACTGATACATGTTACAACGTGGAGGTCCCTCAAAAACATTATGTTAAGTGAAGGAAGCCAAATACAAAAGGTCACACGTTGTCTGATTCCATTTGTGTAAATATCTAGACTAGATCAGTCCACAGAAGCAGAAAGCAGGTTAGTGGTTGCCAGAGGCTGTGAGGAGAAGAAAGGGAGAAGAAACGCTTATTTTGGGGGGCGGGGTAATTAAGATGCTCTGACACTAGTTATTAGCGGTAGCTTCATACACTGTAAATGTGCTAAATGCCACTGAAATGTTCACTTCAAAAGTATTAAGTTTTACGCATGTGAATTTCAACTCCGCTCAAACAAACATGAGACAATGCATATGGAAATACCCCATACACATTTTAGTGATTTACCCAGGGTTACTGACCTGTTTGGAAGTTTTATGGGTAAAGGCTATGCACAGATCCTGGTGGGGGTGGGGAGGAAGTCTGAAACTTGCAGTAACTTCTTCTTAACAGAGGGAAAACTTTTTTCTGTAGAGATCCCGCCCCCTAAACTTCCCATCATATCTCATTGGCCAGAATCCAGTCATATGCTCAGTCTTAAACCAATCATGGCAAGCGGAGGGGGATATCCTGAGGCCAATCAAGACTCTTGGAGCTGGGGGGCGGGGGTCAGCTTCCTCTGAGAAACCATGGCTGTGCACGCGCATGCACGTGCTTGTATGAATGTTGGAGGAGAACCAGGAGTCTGTAACACTAGATGGGGGCACAAGAACACCAATTAGGCAACCCTCAGTATCTCCTCTGTTAGAAGGCCTGACATCGTGGTTGATATGGATGAGCTCATACTTGTGCTTGAACCCGCGCTGCCCCAGAGAGATTCAGGAATTTGTCCTTTACAAATCTAAAGGACAATCAGGAAGGAGATAAAAAAAAAAAAACTCGCTACAACATATTGCCCTATAAATCTATAAAATACAGCGACCGCTTTAAGAAGAGGGAACGGAAGAGGGAGAGAGAGTTGGGGAGAGAGAGGGATGCAGAACTTGAGAGACTATTGAATGCTGAGAATGAACTGAGGGTTGGGGGGAGGGGGGAGGGGGGAAGAGAGGTGGTGGTGATGGTGGAGGGCACTTAAGGAGAAGAGCACTGGGTGTTGTATGGAAAACAATTTGACAATAAAATATTATGGAAAAAAAATAAATAATTAAAAAAAAAAAAAAGCTCACCTCTGGAGACTGGTTTATGGGAGCCCTTCATGGTACTGAGCCCTGTGTGGTGACTTAGGGACACTTGTAGGTGAATGGGGCCCTTGTAGAGAAAGACCTGGATGCATGTCTTGGTTCACAACTTCTACCATGAAGGTGACCCTGAGTAAGTCTGGAGTTATCCTGGAAAAACCAAAACCTCCTTGAGCTTCCGATTTATCATCTGTTGAAAGACGTTGAAAGAATTACACTCGAGGGTGAAAAACACTTTCTAATTTATGATAAGTATAGAGAGCGTTGCCTACATTCCGTTGACTCTCAGGCCACTCGGACATGACTCACACGTGGATTCCCACTTTATAGTAATATTGTTGTGTTATATGTCTTCCTATATTGAAGCATTGGGAATAGTTAAATACAGAATGAATGAATGAATGAATGAATGAATGAATGAATGAATTAAGTGCTTCCATACCCAATATAAGTGGAAAAAGGGATTCTGATTGGCCAGGGAGCTCCTCAAAATACCCTGCATATAGCTACTATCATTGATTCAACCCTGCCCAATCAGCACTCTGCCTTCCTTAGAAATCCCTAACTCTGGGACCCATGGGTGTCTCAGTCAGTTGCAAATCAGACTTCAGCTGGGGTCATGGTCTCATGGTTGGTGGGTTCGGCACACCTTGGGCTTGCTGCTGTCAGCTTGTCACTGAAGAGCTCACTTCAGATCCTCTGTCCCCTTCTCTCTCTCTGCCCCAACCCGCTTATACTCTCTTTAAAAAAATAAATAAAACATAAAAAAAAATTCCTAACTCATGCACCTTAAGCCTGGCTTAAAACCACTTTCTAGCATATTCATCTCTTCCTTATCATCATGCCTGGGTACATAATTTTTTGGGCCTGGCACAAAATCAAGGCTTCTTGTTTTAAAATTATTAAGACTTTCAAGACAGCAGTAGGAAAATATTAACCCAAAAATGGGGCCCATCTAAGCATAGAACCTTTTTTGACTGCCCAGGTCACACATTCATGAACTTAGTGTTGATTATAACTTACACATTCTTTAGCCCAGCATACAAGGCCCTTCAGAATGTGACTCTCTAGCTTTGATCCTGGGTTTCCCAGGGTTCCAATTAACATTTGTCGCATGGCACTTATATCACTCTTTTTGCACCTTGGTCTCTTCCCACAAGAAGGTGAGCTCCTTGGGTTCAGGGAATGTGAGTTGTCTTCTTCTGTACCTCTAGCTCTTAGCCCAGTGTCTGGCATATGGGTGGTGCAGAAGTGAACAGAAGAATGACCACATTGACTGGATGGCAGCAATCCTGAGCCATCCATTCTCAGCTGCCACTCCGGGTGGGGCCTCTGAATCTTACCAAGTATCTGTTCAGATTTTGGCTTTGACTTCTGACTTTGCCCCTGGTTGCTATGTGACTCTCTTTTCTGAGACACCTAGTTCCGATCAAAGTCTGCTCTTTTTCCTTTGGGTTTTAGTCAGAAAGATGGTGCTGGCTCTCAGGTCCTAACACTTCATTCATATTCTCGTTGTAGGGTGATTTAGATAAAGCTCTTCTAATGTAGATCCCAAGGCAAAGTTTGGGCCTGGTATTTTACTTATGCTGGGAAGAGTGTGAAAGGAAGAAAGCAAAAGATGGAGGGCTATGAATTAGTAGGTCTGTTACCTGGAAACTGGGGTCAGACCACTTGGGACTTTCTGAAAAGTTGTTTTGAGCCCGACTCCAAGAGTTCCCACCAGGGGGGAAGGAGAGTTCTTCCAGAACTATTTTTTCATAACTGCTGCCTCTCCTTGGCCAAGAGTCACTCTGGAATCTTTTTGGCACTTGTAGCCTATTGCGTATAGGGGTGTGTTTGCTCATAGAATGTTATCAACCAGGAGATGAAGGAAGCCATCATCAGGGAGGCACGTAGCCCTTGGAATAAACTGAGGGGAAGTGGGTGGAGCACTGATGGTGTCTGATACATGGAGGAATAGAGGGGAACAGTCCTTGGCATAAATGTTTCAAGACGATCATGAACTTTAGCTAGGGCATCAATGACAGAAACTATGGCAGCTAGTTTCTTAGGGCTGCTATAACAAAGTCCCAAAAAGAAATAATAAATAATATATTCTTTCATAGCTCTGGGGTCCAGAGATCCAACATCAAGCTGGTCAATAGGGCCATGCTACCTGCAAGCACTCTAGAGAAGGATCTGTCCCAGGGCTCTCAACTCATTCCTTGGCTTTTCATCTCCCTCTGCACCTTCACATCATCTTCCCTCCACGTTTATCTGTCTGTGTCCAAATTTTCCTCCTTTATAAGAACATCAGTCATATTGGATTAGTGCCCACCCTGATGACTTAATTTTAACTTGCTTACCTCTGTACAGACCTGATCTCCAAATGAGGTCACGTTTTGAGGTGGTGGAAGTCAGGCCTTCTACCTACCTTTGTTGAGGGAACATAATTCAACCCATAACATGAGAAAATGAAGGAGACCACTGCCACGTCCCACTCTGAGTCCCTACGTGGGCAACTCCTAACAAGGAAATGTGTCCCTTGCCTACCTGGATGTTTTAGATCAGCTCCCCCAAACAACGGCTATTGCAACTTCCCACATCACACGCTCACATTAAAGAGAAAATGGGGCCAAACTTTCAAACAGGAAGGCAGACTATCACCAAAGTTATATGCATCTGTGAGTGTAAGATGAAAGCCGGTAGGGCTTGCAAAAACTGTCGGGTAACTCTGTCCTAAGGAAAGATTGATTGGAAGCCCTTTTAGGTTAAGATGGTCTACTGTGGGAGGTATGTGGCAAACCAGGAGAAAATCCACAGGGCAATCTTTGTAAAAACGAAAATAATTAAAGGCTTCAAAAATAGGACCCAGGGAAAAAGCTAAAAGGAATTTGATAATTTGGCCTACAGAAAAGCAGACTGAGGTGTGGCTTCCCAGCTCCCCCGCATCTGAAAGGTGGCCAAGGCCACTCCTATTTCTGCTGAGAAGAGAGTGATGGGAAAAGGGCTTAAACTGAAGGGGGAGATTTGGGCTGGATAAACTGAAGAATGTTCCAGAATTAACCTACCTGGTGTTGGCACTCCAGGACTGGTTAACTGACAGAAAAGACTTTGCTTTTGTAGAGACTTAATGATTTATGCAGACATCCTTTACATACATAATCTCATTTGATTCTCCCTGACGTTTGGGGGAAAAGGGTAGGTAGCATTATATGAACTGTAAAGGGCTGTGCACATGAGTTACACTAACAGCTTACAAAATGCTTCATTTTTCCTAGTTCAGTGTGTCTCCATCTCAGCACTACTAACATGAAGGCTACATCATCTTTCTTGTACGTTCTCTACATTGGAGAATATTTACCAGCAACTCAGGTCACTACCCAATGGTTGCCACTAGACCCCCTCCAGTCACGACATCCCCAAATGTCTCTAATCATGGTCAAATGTCCCCTGAGGACAAAATCACCTGCAGTTGAGAACTGATTAGTCTACATTTTCCCAATTTAAGTTTAAACCCTTTCAGTATTTTTTTAAAGCTTTTGGGAAGACAGCAAACACTGTGGTTCGCTTTTTAACTATTTGAGAAGGATGAAGAGACAGCCACTAACTTCTAGGACCTCACAGACCACTGGAAAATGGTGCCTGCATTCTCCTCACAGTGGGAAGGCAGCTGCTCTGAGGTGTGTCCAAAGGGCGGAGGTTACAGGACCCTTAAGTCTGTGCAGCATTGTCTGCAAGGAACAGTTTCCACAGAAGAGGGAAGTTTGAAATTAGAATGTTAAAGGATCAAGAGGGTGTATCTTATAGCTGTTGTCATTTATTATATGATACACAACTTTGTATCCAAGGCAGGGGTCATCGGACTCTGACCATGGACCAAATCAGGTCTGTGGTCTTTTTTTAATATATAAATAAACATTTATTGAAACAGTCAGTCATACATTTAAACAATGTCTGTGGGTGCTATGCGATATAACAGTGGAGTTGAATGGTCATGACTGAGTCTGTATGGCTAAAAGTTGAAAGTACTATCTGATGTTAGAAAAAATTTCTGATCCTTGTCCAGGGGCCGGAATATGAGGAACAGGACCCTTTACTGAATGCCTGTCGTACAGCATCGCTTCTCACTGCTTTATTCGAGATCATCCACTGTGTGCCAAGCACTGTGGTTTATGTATGTGACCTAATTTCCCCTTTGCAGTGACCTTGAGAAATATATATCGTCATCTCCAGGTCAATAGATGGAAGTTCAAATAAATAATGAACTTGTTAAAATCAAATAGCAGGTAGGCAGATGAATTTTGTGCTCAAAGTTTCATTTTCTTTTTCTTTTTTTTTTTTAAATGTTTTAATGTTTTATTTATTTTTGAGAGAGAGACAGCATGAGCAGGGAAGGGTCAGAGAGAAAGACACACACACACACACACACTCCAAAGACAGTTTCCAGGCTCTGATCTAACTGTCTGCACAGATCCTGATGCAGGGCTCAAACCCACGAACCGCCAGATCATGACCTGAGCCAAAGCCAGACGCTCAACCGGCTGAGCTACCCAGGTGCCCCCATTTTCTTTTCCTTTTTAAAAAAGTTTATATATTTATTTTGAAAGAGAGAGAGCATGCACACGCGCATAAGCAGGAGATGGGCAGAGACAAAGAGAGAGAGAATCCCAAACAGGCTCTTCCCTGTCAGCACAGAACCTGACACAGGGCTCGAATTCCTGTACTGTAAGATCATGTCCTGAGCCGCAATCAAGAGTCAGATGCTTCACTGACTGAGCCACCCAGTTGTCCTTCAAAGTCCCATTTTCCTGATTCAATGTCATTAAAACTACATGAGTATCAGTTTTCTGACCCATCAGAAGCAAATAAAGGTACCTACCTTATTTCAGAGTATACGCTTTCTTGTGAATTAGAAATGTCGGTAACACTTGTGATAACAAAATGCTCTGTAGGCACTGAGGCCAGCAGAGTGAGTACGAGGTGAGCGTGATACCGTGTGTACCGGTGACACTGGCACCGTCATACGCCCTTTACACCATCTCTGGTCCCCCAGTAGGCTCTTCCTTCCCCATCACACAGCTTGGCTGGCAGGTCCAGGGAAAGAAAGAAAACCCGAGCTTGGAGTTAAAAGAGGCTCGAGAGCAATGGCCTGAGCAATCTGCTCCCTGAGGGGTCTGCAGATCCTGGAGGCCACAGTAAAGATACTCCCGAAATTAACTCAGGATGGGGCTGCCTGGGTGGAGGAGGAATCTGACCTTCCCCAAAGATTGGACGATGCCTTCTCCCCACCCCAGCATGAGAAGCAGTCTGGTGGGTGGTGCGGCAGGTGGGGGTGTGCAGGTGGACCCCAGGCAAGATGGACAAGTGGCTCGTGGCCCCCCTTTCCTTGCTTCTCTTCTTCCCTAGATGCTCAGTTACTAATGTGTTTTGCTGGGGGCACCCAGCACACAAAGCACGTGTAGAACAAAATGAAATCATTAGTTATGGAACAGTTGATCACTAAGGAGTACTGAACACAGCACACAAAGCATGTTAAATTCCACATTTCATTCTGCTGTCACAACCACCCTTGTTGTAAGTGCTGGTGTTTGTTTCATTTTACAGATGAGGAAGGTGAGGCTTGGGGAGCCCTAAGCAATTTGCCGGGAGTCATGTAATACCAAGATTGACAAGCACATCTTTCAGACTCCTAATTGTTTCACTGCCCATTCCTTGATGAGAATGCAGTGCCAGCTGAGGGTGTTTCCTGCCGAGGGAACAGGGAGGCAATCCAGTGTCCCTGAGCCCACGTCTGACTTCCAGGTCTCGGGCTTTCCAGGATTGCTCAGATGGGCTCCGGGTGTGTCAGATGGCTCAGATAGGGTAGACCCCCACAGAACAGCATATGCAACCGATCAGTATGGTAACAAAGAAGGAAATGATTTAGCCCCCACGTGTATATAACATGTGGAAGGTATCTGGGCACTAGAAGAAAGAGGTGTGAAAGCTCCCAGTGCCTTAGGCCAGAGGCAGCAGCTTGAGTCCACATGGGGGGACTTGCCTCTCCCCCCAAAATGACAGGCTGCTGCAACCTAGGGAAGATGGAAGTCGGTGCTGAGCCTCTGTGCACAGATGTAGGCAGAGAGGGTGCCCACTCCACTCACCCTAGCCTCAGCTGCCTTTCTGCTTTGTGGCTTCTCCAGTTGTCAAGATCCCCCCAAAAGGCTGGCACTAGAATCTCTGTTCTAAGTGGGTCTCCCACCAGGACAAGTATGAAAAGCTGAGCCCCCAGAGTCACCCCCTATGGAGCAATGCCAATTCCAGACACACTTGCTGGAGCCCCCACCACGCTCACTGCTTTCGTTGTGGGTTGAACTGTGTCCATCAAAAAGATATGTTGAAGTCTTAACCCTTTCCCCATACCTGTGAATGTGATCTTGCTTGGAAACATGCTTGCTGGTCTCCTAGGTTGTGCAGACTAATGAGAGATCCTTTATGCTTGCATAAAGGTATGAGGATGAGACACTCAGGATCACAAAGGGGATCTTTGTGCTAGTCTCAGGCAGATGAGGAGATTCCCTGATTGGATGTGGATCACAGTGACCTTTCCAGGTCTAACGGTCCGATGAGACTTTGGGATGTCAGAATGTCAGAATGGCCCACCTGCACCTGTGACCAGTAGGAAGGGGCTCTGATCTGAGTGGAGGTTGTTCATGTGCTTCCTTCCCACCTCATGATCATTTTCCTGGTCCTCTGTGCTGCTACATGCTGCTGACAATGACCTCTGTGGGGCATGACTGCATTGCCTGGGCTGCCTTGCCTCCTGGCAGGAGATGGCAAGATGAGGGGAGAGAGGGCTCAGAGTATTGCTTGCTTCTTCCCTCCCTTCCTGCCCTGCTCTAGTTCCATGAGGGACTGAGTTATACATGGTTACAGCTCCCATTGAATGGTCCCCCTTCTGCATCTCCAGCTCTCAATAGGCTTGAAGACACCACACTTCCTCTTGCTCTTTCAGACTTAGAGATCTCTAGTCTCTGAGCACTTTGCTTTTCTCTATTAGTTTCCTCAAGGTCACTTTTACTGAGTTCTCCCCAGTCTCCACAATTTGGTAGTGGGCCATCTGCTTCCTGCTGGGAATCTAATGGCTATAGTAAGCACCAAGAAATATTAGCAACTATTTTTATTACTCTCATGCCAACCTTGGTCTATGCTCTGGGATATCCAGTGAGGACCTGGATCCTAACTTGTCCTGGGAGAGAACAACAGGATTAACCTGTGTAGTCTGTGCGTCACCACCATGGAAATCATACCCCCAAAGGAGCGTGAGTATTCCGAGAGCCCATTTTTGTGTTATGCCTGTGTACTTTTAAAAGAATTCCTCTATATCCGCTGAGGGAATACTTGGAACTTCTTTAAAGGCAAGTCATAGAGATGGTTTTTGTATTTCCCCTCCTTTCTCATGCTTTTGCCCAAGGACATCTCAATGACCACTGTACAATGTATACCCATAGTTTTGGCTCCTTGGCCAGCTCTTTCCCCCACTGAGCTGGGAGCACTCCATTACAGATTTACTTTCCTTAGTCTTACAACTTTTCTTTGGCAGATTCCTAGAGCAGAAAATCCAACAAAAACTCACTGATTACAATGGAATGTACCAACTCATGTTGTAAAAGGTCACTCCACTGTGTGGCATCCTGTGAGACACACACCAAATCAGCTTAGTCAGAAGCATGTGCCACATGACTAACATTTGGACCTGAATTGGGCATTGTGTAGGATCACTTAGCAGGTGCTCCTATCACTCTACAGAACCCCGTGTCAAATGAGCAATGCCCAGTGGTGCCAAGAAACCTCATGAATGGGACCAGAAAAATCTTCAGGGTCAGCCTGCTACAAGAGATCTCTGTGCATGGTACACCATCAGTGCCCAATAATAAGATTATATCCAATGTCCACCAGGAAGCTTTAATGGCAAAACAGAAGCTGTAAAAGCCAAGCAAGGAAAACACAGAGTGCCAGTCTTAACTTCCTTAGAATTGTTCAAGCGTCTTTGGAAATCACACAAAGATGGATGAACCATTATCCAACGGTAGAAAAAAATTACTTGGTTAGAAAAAGGACAAGTGGAGGTGTCCTAAGAGGCAAGTGTGGAGATTCCTACTTGTGAGAATTCTGTACTCTAGGCACTGATAGATGACTTGTCTCCAAATTCCGACAGTGGCATAGATGTAAACACTGAATGACTTTCCTTTTGGAAAATATTATTTCATGTTTAATGAAAATTAAAAAGGAACAAGTGGTTATGTCTGAGTTTGACTGGTATTGAGTGGGAAGGGGGCATGAGAGAACCACGTGGGCACTGGTCTGCTCTATGTCTTAATAAGTGTTACTACCCCTGTGTGCATAATGTGTTTAAATACCTGTGTATTTGTTGAAACTTTTAGAAATCTACAGTAAGATTTGCACATTTCACTGCAGACAATGATTTTCCTTATAAAATACATGAATAAATACTGAGCTCCAGTTAGTGATGTGCATGTGGTGATCTTTGCTGCACCTTGCTTCAAAGTGCATCAAAAATAATATAGATGAATGGATAGAGAGATGAATAGCTAGATATATAACAAAGCAAACCCAGCCATCCATTGGCTGTAGAATCTAGGCAGTGGATATGGACATTTTCTGTATTATCCTTTCAATTTTTGTATGAATGCAAATCTCATTTTAAAAATGTTGGGGTAATCCCTCTGGCATACTGGATTCCTAACAGCAATATTTTGATAATTTGACAACTCTTTGAGAATATTTCAACTTAAGTAATATCAGGTTATAATCCAATGTAAAATTCCCTCCAACTAAATCTTGTCCTAAAAACTGGTCCCAAGGGAGATATACAGGCAAGATACACAAGAGGTACAAGATTGCAAGAAGTGCGTGATTTTAAGGAGGGTATTTTCGAAAGAGCACATCAGCACTAAAGATTACTTCAGTCCCTATTCCTGGAAGACCCACCTTTTATCACTCCTGCCACCTCCAAACCACAAACTTCACAGAGGTCACAGATGGTCTAGCTGCATAACCTGTTCGTGGACTACTGGGAAGCCCACAAGGTAGAGTGGAGAAAACAACACAGACTCATGCTTGCAGTTACGGAAGAGCCTGCTTACACATATGACTCCTTCAGCTCTTTATTTTTTGCATGAAGTCTATAGTTTGACTTTGCCCATTTGACATCTCAACTATTTTTGGAGTGGCTGTCAACAGGAAGAGTCCATGGTAGACATCTGGCCTTTGGTAATAAAGGACAGTGCTATTGAGAGTGGCTGGGGAGTAGTAGATGTTTAATAAATATTATTGGCTAGAAAAAAAGTGGAGGCAGGAATGAGATTGAAAATTTTCAGGAACACTTTGAAGGGAGGGAAGAGATGTGATTCAGTGAAACAGAAGATCCAATAGGAATCAAAAGAAAGTAAAGGAAGACATTGAATTTAATCCAGAAAGGATCTGAAAGAAGAAGCAATGTATGGTAAAGGTAATGATTTGGAATCCGATAGCTTCTTCCATGCCTGCTGGTTGCATGACCTTTAGACAAATGCTCAAGCTCTCTGAGTCTCAGTTTCCTTATCTGTTCAAAACAATAACAATAATAACACTTAGAATCATTGTGAGAATTACATATATTTAAAAAGATCTGGGGATGCCTGGGTGGCTCAGTTGGTTAAGAGTCCGACTTAGGCTCAAGTCAAGATCTCATGGTTTGTGAATTTGAGCCCCACATGAGGGTCTCTGCTGTCAGCACAGAGCCTGCTTCAGATCTTCCCTCCCTCTCTCTCTCTCTCTCTCTCTCTCTCTCTCTCTCACTCTCTGTGTCTCTCTCTGTCTCACACACACACACACACACACACACACACACAAACATTTTAAAAATTGAAACAATAAATAAATAAAAAGATGTGAAGCTTCTGGTAGGTGATTACATAAGACCCAAAGGAAACAAAGGATGATGAATAAGCAAGTCTTCACCCACTGGCCTAGTCTGTTGGATGGGCTAACAATTGAAAAGGAGAAAAAGGGGCACCTGGGTGGCTCAGTTGGTTAAGGATCTAACTTGATCTCAGCTCAGGTCCTGATCTCAGGGTCAGCAGTTCAAGCCCTGCCTTGGGCTCCATGCTGGAAGAAAGAAAGAAGAAAGAAAGAAAGAAAGAAAGAAAGAAAGAAAGAAAGAAAGAAAGAAAGAAAGAAAGAAAGAAAGAAAGAAAAGAAAAGAAAGAAAGAAAAGAGAGAGAGAGAGAGAGAGAGAGAGAGAGAGAGAGAGAGAGAGGGAGGAAGAGAGGGAGGGAGGGAGAGGAGTAAAATATTCCAATTCCCACTGGGATGGGAAGTCGCCATTGTCTCAGAAGGAGACTGGAGGAGGCTGCTGATGTGGGAGGATGAGATAACTGACCATTGTGTCTAGAAATTTCTTCGGAATAACTCTGCCTGGAAAAGAAATTCAAGGAGGCTATACCCTACCTAGTTCTGGGAAGCATGGAAATGAACAAAAATGTGAGTTAATAGTAAGCACCACAAAACAGAGAGAATACCAGGGCCCCAAGAGCCTCCGTGAAGAAATGCTTTTTCCAATGAAGCCATTATTTGTACTACACCAGCACTGATCACTAAAAAAGAAAATATTTTCATTTCCATCACAAATTGTTTCTCATACCTGTCATTTTGACTGGAGGATGACATAGAAGAGATGCGGGTTACGGATGTGTGTGACTGCTGAAGCCAAGAGGACCATTTTCACAAAAACAACAAGAGCTAATTAATGCATTCGATTAAGTCTATGAAGACCATCAATCAGGCTAGGACTCCAGTGGAAATTGCACAGAGTCTCCAAGAACAGTGCTTTCTATGTTGAGTATAGAGAGTCACATCTAGTAACAGGACCAAGTCGGAGTCACTCTACTAATTTATTCCATGCACAAAGATGAAATCTTTGAATGGCAGTAACGAGGCAGTGTTGCAAGCTGATGCGACTTCCTTAAGAAGTGAAAAATAAGCATTTCATTGCAGTTGCAGCACATGCTTAGCAGCATGTAATGTACAACTGAATCCCCCATATCGTCTTCCTCAGACTCCATGAAGAAAAACACTGCTAGTCTGGAATCTTGTTAAGAAAGAGAGAAGAGAGCAAACTCTTGAGAAAGCCTACATCCATTACTCAGTCCTAGGCTCTCGGCTATCAAAGGTGATCACCTGAATGGTTCAAATCCATTATTAAAATGACAGGTTTTGGTCAATGAGACAATCTTTAAAAGCAATTTCCCATTAAGGTTTCACATCTCAACTAAAGCTTTTGGTTGGAATATTCTAGAATACACTTAAGTAGCCTTTGATAAACGAAACAGAAAGAAATATTGCTTTATCTTCCCCCCAAATATAAAAGACCTTTGATGTTGTATTTGAGAATACATGAGGCTCATATAGTTTATTTCAATATTCTTGTAAGTCACGGACTTCTTTTTTTTTTCTATAGAGCAGGGCCATTTTTACCCGTGGTCAAAGACTGTTTTGAGAGATGGAGAAATTTTATGGGGCTTCCAAACCTTGTAAAAGAAAACTGCTTTCCTCCTTCCACTCCGTGTTCCATCTGGGAGGCCGACTTCCAATATTTGGTGGAAATTTTGTCTTGCTTGTCAGCCTTTTAGATCTATGGAAAATTTCTATATATTTTTTATTGAAGTGTTAAAAGGAAATACTTGTCATGTAAGCCTAAAGGAAAATTCAGACTTTGTGGACCCCTAAAGAAACATAGCAGTGAGCATGTAAGAGTATTCAAATGTGGATCAAGAAACACTTTCCAGGAGAATTTAGAACTTGTGGTTTTATGTTTTCCTACATAAACGTTTTCTTACTTTTTGATCTCGTGCCTTTCAAATCACAAATCTCAAGGATTTTCTTCCTTTTCTTTACTTACTTTTTTCTCCTCCCCCCCCTTTTGCTTTTTGTGCTTAGAAATGGGGCAGGTGATGATCTTCTCTTGAAGACTGTAGATTTATCAGGAAACCCTACAGAAATAGACTTTTCTTCTATTAGATCTGCATGAATCTGATTTTGAGAGGTTATGTTATAATAATATATGACCCCCCAAATCTGAGAGGCTTCTGAAACTGCAAATTCACTTTTCACTCATGTTACTTGTCAAGCATCTCTTACATTCCAGCATCTGAATGAATGAAGCAGGCTTATGTGGACAGTTCTAGCCAATAATTGCTGTGGACAACTCGATGCTTTAAACTTTGTGTACTTCGTGAAGTAATCACCACAATCAAGCAATTTTTTTTAATGTTTAGTCATTTTTGAGAAAAAGCTCGAGCAGGGGAGGGGCAAAGAGAGTGGGGGGACACAGAATCTGAAGCAGGCTCAAGGCTGTGAACTGTCAGCACAGAGTCTGACAAGGGGTCCGAACTCATGAACCATGAGATCATGACCTGAGCCGAAACCAAGAGTCAGATGCTTAACCAACTGAGCCACCCAGGGGCCCCAAGCTAGTTTTTTAGGAACAAGGCAGTGGTTTTGAAGCCACCAAGCACAATGAAGGTTCTAGAAGGTGCATCTCACACATCACTCACTATCAGCACTGGCATGGAGGCACGACAGGAGGGTGTACATGTGAGTGTGGAGCTTTGGTAGGGTTTTGTCACTCTCATACTCCAGTTACATGCTGCAGCTATGTGTGACATGTCTAATTCTGATGCAGTAGAGTCAGGACACTGGATAGATCATTCTGGCCAGGATGATGGTGTTGTTGGCTTCCAATCACATGACATGTAAATAACCAGGAAGCTCAGGGAAGCAGCCTCCTTTTGCTCAGAGTTATAACAGTAGCAACTAACATTTAATGAACGTCTGTCATGTGCAAAGTGCTTTGCATGCATTGTCTCCTTTGATCCTCACATCAGCCAGATGAGGTGCCTCTGTAATGCTCATTATTCACAGATGAGGAAACCAAGGCTTAGGAAGATTAAGTAACTTGAAAAAGATCACACACTCAAGTGGTCGAACCTAGATATGATCCAAGGAAATCTGATGTTGGAATTTACACTTTAAACCATTATATAGTTCAGTCATAACTGACGTTCATGATCTGGAGCCTGGGAAATTACAAGAGTCGGAAGTGACTTCTGATTCATAAAACAATTAAGTTGTTCTCTGTGAGGGCTTTATGTTAAAAGTGTTTCATTACAACCTAGCTCATTGCTGGACACTTTATCTATGCAGGGCCAGATAGTAAATATTGTGGACTTTGCAGGCTACAGACAGCCCTTATTGCATATTCTTTGTCATATTTACAACTCTTTAAAATGTAGAAACATGATTAGCTCAAAGCTAGGCAGGAGGCAGAGTAGGCCCACAGGCCTTAGTCTGCAAACCCCTGGTAACTCATCAAAACTCAGTATACTGGGTATGATACCTGTGTAATCCCTTTGCCAAATTATGTGATTAGCCAGAAAATTTCATTTACAGCTCTTTCAAGACATTGAGAATCTACTAAAACTGGAAGGTGGGTTTGGGTGTATACTATCTATACTCCATGAACTTATTGTTTTGAGTGACCTCAGTGTAGGGGTCAGGCTGACAGGATGATTCAGCACTGCCAGGGAAAGGGGTAACTTTACCCCTTACCTTAGTCTTAGCCCCCATTCAGCCCTTGAAAATGGCACTAGGTGACATGTCATACATGTCTTTGCTCCTGACAGTTTTATTTAAAAATACTTGTGAGTTTTATTGAAATTGGAAAACTAGCGGCACCTGGGTGGTTCAGTGGGTTAAGTGTCTGACTCTTGATTTTGGCTCAGGTCATGATCTCATAGTTTATGAGTTTGATACTTGTGTCTGGCTTTGTGCTGAGAGTGTGGAGCCTGTTGGGATTCTCTCTCTCCCCTCTCTCTCTCTCTGTCTCTCTCCTGCTTGCACACTTTCTCTCTCTCTAAATAAATAAATAAACATTAAAAAAGAATAAAAAAACAAATTCTAAGCCTCCTGTTCTGAAAAGACATCAGAAACCATAACAAAAATATTGGAGCTAAATAATTCACAGAGCAATAACATAGCCACAAAGGATGCCTTGGGTCTTTGGTGTCAGACTGTGGAAATTGAATCAGGAAGGATGAAGGTCAATAGTACTCATAATGGCCAGCATTCCTATAGAACTTACTCTGGTTCCTGACAGTTCTAGATCTTGCATATGACTTCGTTAATCCCTAGAGTATCCTTGGGAGAGAGGTTGCCCCCACTTCTCAGATGAGGACACGATGGCTCAGAAAGCTAGATAATCCATCTCAATTTACTCAGCAAGTTAGTGGTTAAGTCCAGGATTTGGACCCAGGCAGACGGGCTTAAAAGCCCATGATCATGGCCACTTTGTTGTACTGTCTTTCTATGAACCAGAGAAAATGGTTCAGCCCAATGGGAAAAAAACCCTGCTTGGTGAGGAACAGTATTCAATTCATGAATGAAGTGGATTAAATGAAGTGGTTTGAGTTATTCATGGAAATTGGGGCGTACTAGATTCTAATTCTGCTTTTACACCCCAGTCATCTGATTGGTCACTGGGGTACTGAGCACTGTGTTCACAATGTTACCACACGTAAGAGTTTTGTTAATTCTTGACATAATCTTCTATGTCAACATTGTTCAATGTTCCTCGGTCATTCTTAAGACCCCTTCCTCTAGGAGGGGGTCAGAGGCGTGCAGCCTGTGCCATTGTCAGCACCAGGCTCTGTGACATCAGGGAAAGTCCTGTCTCCAGTCATTGATCTCATTCATTTATTCTACAGACATTTATATGGGTCACCATGCAATTTCATCTATACATTAAAAAGGTCAGACGTGTGGCCTCTAGGGCATCTTTTATCAGTAATTATTTTTGTGACTTAATGGCTACAGTAAGTAATATTTACACATGGGGAGAGGACTTTCTTTGCCAAAGAATGTCTTTATTCACTAAGAAAGTCTTCCATTAAATAAAGCCCCCAAATCTCGCTTGACTGTGGCTGCTTGCAACACAAGATATTTTTTCATTAAAAACAGCATAAAATGTCCTTAAAATTAGATTGGCATTAATAGAAATCTAGTGTAATAATAACTGCGTAAACTCCCTTCAGAAGAGACTCGGGCCTTCAGGAGGGAAAATGAATGAACTTCACTCATTCGTCTTAGAGGGCCACGATAAAAATCTTAAGGTATCCTTCAGATGCTATAATCCGCTTTGAACTTTGGTTCAAGTTATTTTCATGGTCATCCTCCATTTTCACTGGAGTAGATACTATATAAGACAGAACCCTACAAATCACTTTGTTTAAAGTTACCAAAGAAAGAGGGGGAAGCAAAAAACAGCTTGGAGTCTGCTGTTAATTAAAACCAGCCGATGATGCACAGAGATTTGTCTGGGGCACTTCTGACTGGGCGGGTTCTTTGACAGCTGTACATTCTTTCCTGCCCATATTGTTTGAACTGTGTCCAATGGTACAATCGTTAAATCTTTGAGAGCTGTTGTTTAAATATGAGAAAGGAGGAGCGCCTTTGGTTTTAAGCAAGAAAAGGAGATGAGTCTTGTATTACATCCTAAAAGTTGGGGCTTATTAGATCATTTTCACTGGGTTTTGATAGCATGCCTCTGGTCATTTTCAGATTACCAATTGACACTTTTTAACTGCACCAATGTCAAACGCCTGACTTCCTCCCTTTTTCCTAAGGGATTCTTGCTGTGGGGAGGAGGGAAAAGTATGAAACACCTGGTCTTACTCACAGGAGGCTGGGGGATAGGCTAATTTCACAGTTGAAAGCTCCATAAGGTGGAATACATTTAGATGTTTACTAATAGAGAAAGCAGCTCCAAAAAAATGGAAGAGAAAAGAAAAAGAAAAAAGCAGGTGGCTTCAGGGAAATTGATCACAAGCACGCAACAAAATTCTATTTCGTCCTCGAATTTGAAAGAGAGAATACATATAAAACATAAGTATTTTATAAACACAGTATCCTTTCTAAATACTTATTGTGATATTTATATATGTATATAGCTATACACAGATATATAGGTAAGATTAGATAGATGATAGATAGATAGATAGAGAGATAGATAGATAGATAGATAGATAGATAGATAGATAGATAGACAGACAGACTTAGGGTTTCAATTTATATTTATATTTCAGGTCACATTTCATTTTTAAAGATCTGTTTCACAACAGCCTCATCTACCATGAGGAGGGGGTTTGAAGGTTCAGATGGACAGTTTGACAGGGTGGCAGCGGCAGAGTTCTGTCACAATGCTATAACTCTCCTCTCAATGGAACTAACAGCGCTCAGCCTGCAAGTGTGACCCTGTCCTTTGAAGGGCTTTCAGAATTAGACAGATTGTCTTCTTGCTGGAACTCTAGACTCCTGGGGCAACATTTTTCAAAGACAGGTGTGAAAATTATCCTTACATATTCAGAAATGAGTCATTGTCTCCTGGCTGCCGCTGCTTATCTCAACCTGGTCAAGGTCAAATGAAGTTCTGGTTCACATGAAGATGTTCTACGCTGACTTTCCAGCATCACTGAGGACTCTTTTATTTCATCTTATTTGGGGGAGCCTAACAACATTGCTGACACATTCATCTATGTCAGGGTCAACTTTTACCAGACAACCATAAAACTGCTCCCCATAGGAAGGTAAGTAAGTTTGTAACTCTTAGAGTCCAAACACAATGCCACCAGACAGACAGTAATCACAATAAACCTTAACAGCAGTTAAGGCAAATTTTTCTTTTTTTTTAAGTTTATTTATTTATTTTTAGGGAGAGAGAGAGCAGGAGATGGGAAGACAGACAGGGAGAGAGAGAATTCCAAGCAGGCTCTGCACTGTCAGTGAGGAGTCTGACGCTAGGCTTGAACTCACAAATCGTGAGATCATGACTTAAGCTGAAACCAAGTCGCTTAACCTATAGAGCCACCCAGATGCCCCTAAGGCAAATTTCTTAATGCCAATTGGTTTGGCCAAATATGAGAAGAATTATTTGGCTTTGCTCTGACTATGGGTAGTTTTTAGTTTAATCAATCTCTTGGTTAAAATTCTTTGAGACTGCCCATTTAGAGACAGATAAATATATTTGTTTGTCCCAGTCTAATCCATTAAAATAAGAGCCTAATATTTGCTCTCTTTGCCTTAGAAACTGTGGTTCATGAAGTATAAGTATTTAGGAAGTTCTTGTTGCTGTTAGCTGGGTTATGGAAGCACCATGCAGCTAGTAAAATAGCAAGCTAAGTTGGTTGTCTACACTAGCCCTTTCTTCCCTCCTCCATCTTCCTTGCTCCCAGAGCTGACCTCTACTAGAGTGTCTGAAAATATCAGGTATTAGATTCATCAGTCCTACTTACAGTTAGGCAATGCGCATTGACTGTAGACTGGCGCTGGAGGGATCATCATATGGCAGACTTATTAAGAAGGTTTGGCTCCCTAATTACAAGACAATGGCAAGGAGGACATGCCTCTCTTTTCTGGCTAGATGTTACTATGTCCTTAAGTGATCTCTGGAACATCTGCATCTATTTTGTGATCTGAGGATGGTACACAGAAGAGCCTGGTCTTTGATGACATCAAAACACCACCAAACTGAACTTGGACATACCAACCTCTGAACATCTCATGAAGTAAATTTAGTGTATACTTGAAATTTAGTGTATCTTAACTGAAATTAAAAAAGTTTGATTCTGTTCACATTCCCTTTGTGCCCACAGATCTGTAGCAATGGTTTTTAAATTTTTTTAAAGTTTATTTATTTATTTTGAAAGAGACAGAGACAGCGAGAGTGGGAGAGGAGCAGAGAGAGAGGGAGAGACAGAATCCCAAGCAGGCTCCACGCTGCCAGCACAGAGCCCAAAGTGGGGCTCAAACTCATGAAACCATGAGATCATGGCCTGAGCCAAAGCCAAGAGTCAGACACTTTTCTGACTGAGCCACCCAGGTGCCCCCATAGCAATGGTCTTAATGCTCACTCAACAGATTCTCTCTTAGAAACTAAGAGCATCAGGATCTGGCTACGAGGTATAGAAGGCTCAGAGAGTGGCAAAGTCAGGAACCAGTATGGTAAAGAGAACACTAAGTGGGGTCTAGAAGAAAAGAGCTAGTATACTCTAATTTAGTAATAATTTTCAAAATTTAAGGAGGGACAAAAAGGGGAAAGGGATATCCACACCAAATGGGAGGTTGAGTTCCAAGAATTGTAAGTTTGCTTCTACTTTGACATTGGCTCGTGTCCATGTTTAGAAACATGGACAAATATGGGCATGTGGGTGGCTCAGTTGGTTAAGCTGTTGGTTTCAGCTCAGGTCATGCATGATCTCACAGTTATGGGTTCAAGCCCCACATCAGGCTGTCAACACAGAGCCTGCTTGGAATTTTCTCTCTCCTTCTCTCTCTGTCCCTTCCCTGCTCCCTCTCTCTTCCTCTCGCCCTCTCTCCCTCCTTGTCTCTCTCTCAAAATAAATAAATTTTAAAAAATGGGCAAATCATTAAGGAAATGCTGAAAAAGTAATCCATTAATGAATTAAAAATTTCCTCATACTCTCTGCCTTTTAAGGAAGGTTGGTCTACAGCTTGAGTTCATGACTTGAAAGACAGGAAGGTCAGCAGGTCTGTCAGCTCTCCTTGCCTGAGGGTCAGTCCATGGCAGTTAGACTTCTGAGATCATGGAAATGGACGCACACACAGTAGAGGCTGGCTCTCGTTCAAATCGCAGCCCGACTTGCAATAGCTTTATGAAATGGGCTGCTCAACTCTCTTAATTTTAGTTTCTTCATTTTCAAAATGGAAAGAAAGCTAGTATTTGTCTTCTGGGTCTTTTTAGGGGGAGGAAAATAATTAAATAAAATAATGCAAGTAAAACTACTTAACATGCAAGACATCATAAGTGCAAAAAGCCTAACTACCATGATTTTCATTATCTCTTACAACTTTATGATACTATGCTCCTGGAGTAATTGAAATCGTTCCTAAGTAGCTCCATGTGTTCAATAGAAATAACAATGCTCAAAGGAGGAAAATATCTGTCAGTTAGTACATTTCTTACACCAATCTTTGCTTTTCTAGAATAATATATCTAAAAAATATTTCAGGGAGTAATTTTGAGAAAGGCACCTGGATAGCATATGAAACTGCTTAGTTCCCTCACACAGGATCTGCCGAGTAGCTGATTTCTGCATTAAACATGAGAATTTTGAATTATGAATATTGAATAATAATTTTTAAAATGATGGACAGACTATTACCATGTTTTAACTGCTTCTGTATGATATCTGGTTTCATATCATCATGATTTTAATGGGCTACTTTGTGGCCAAATTGTTTCAACATGCGTTCGATCCTAAATAATCACTCATTAATCTTATGTGACAACCGGATTTTAATATTTATTAGTGTCCCATTGGTGACAACAGACTTTATGCTACTTATAGTATGTGAATATTTTTTTCCAGAATAAAGTTACTTACACACCAAACTTCTTGTCTTACAACCATGACCATCAGACACAATCCTAAGCAAAACTATGATATAATGTTTCCACTGAAAATCAGTCCTGGACATTTATTTGAATTTGCCAGTTAGGTAAAGGAATATTATATTTCATTCTTTAGAAATGAATAGATTTCATAAAGGTGAGCCTGTCTATATCGCGTTGGCTTACATACAAATATGCACTGATCATTGTTGAACGTTTCTGATGTATTTACTAAACCCGATAAAAAGATGGTAAGATATCTGGATGGTTCATTCATATGATAATGAAGACAACAATAAAGACTTTAAGGGTAAAATATGACTTCAGGTTGGTTGAGTGGTTTATTTTCTCATTGAACATTATATCCCTTCCCTGAAGCCTCTAGAGAGAAATTGTCAAGGGTGGGGTTAAGCATGCTCTTTACTTCCCATTGAGGCTGATTTCTGCTCATAATATCCTTTCCACTTTTTTCTTTTTCCTTTTCCTTTTTCTTTTTGAGAGAGAGCGAGCACATGTGAAGTGGGGAGAGGGGAAGAGGGAAAGAGTCCCAAGCAGGCTCCATGCTCAGCACAGAGACAGATGTGAGACTCAGTCTCACAACACTGAGATCATGACCTGAGCTGAAATCAAGAGTGATCTGCTCCACCAACTGAGCCACCGATGTGTCCCCATCCCATTCCACTTTTTATCTTAATTCCTGCTATCTACTAAACCAACGGCACACATCCACTGGAGAAAAAGTCTGCCTCTTTACCCACATTCCTCTGACTCACCATTATCTTCAATGACCTTGCAGTTCAGGTAGATGACCTGAATTTCTTCCTCTCTTCTTCTCAATGTCCACATTTCCAACTGCTTTCATCTCTCGTCCCCTTCCGGCACTGTCCCCATCTTATTCCGGGATTTTTTTTATCCTTAAGCTCTTAAACAAAAATAGTATTTTGATCAAAAATTTCAGTTCATTTTTTTTTATCACTACTCCTATGCTATCTGGTCTTTAAACTTACCATGTTTTTGGATACCTTCTGTTCTTTCAGAATTAAACTCTTCTGATGTTTTCTCTTCCCTTGGACCTTATCACAAATATCACTAAGACCCTTGGCTCCTTTACCCTCTATCATTCCAAAACATGCACTCCACAAAACTGGAATATTGCATCAATGCTGCAAGCCACCTTCCTGGCTCCTGTACGAAGGTGTCTGAGCATTGTTGGAGAATATTTATTTCATGTTTCTTTTTAAAATATTTTTATTTCGTTTTTTTTTAAATTTTGAGAGACAGAGAGAGACAGAGCATAAGTAGGGGAGGAGCAGAGAGAGAATAAGACTTAGAATCCAAAGCAGACTTCAGGCTCTGAGCTGCCAGCACAGAGCCCAACATGGAGCTCGAGCTCACAAACCATGAGATCATGACCTGAGCCAAAGTCGGATGCCTTACCGACTGAGCCACCCAGGTGCCCCTAGTGTTTCAACCATATTCTCCTATCAGACTCTTACTTATTGTTGGGTGACTAATTTTCAAATACCTTTCAATGTTCAGTAAAAGCTCCCATCACTCTTCTTGAGAATTCTATCAAACTTTTCAGTGACAGTAGACAAACTTGCCACTTTAGTAAAAAATCATGGCAAATAGGCAGCTTACTAAACAGTTTTGTTGGAAATCTATGTGTAACAGCCTCAATATCTCTGATTTCCATTTAAGATCTTGAGGCATCAGTCTTTTGTTGGACCCCACAAGCTATTTCTTTGATGGCATCTCTTTCCTCCTCTTTCAAGTCCTTTTTCATTCATCATTCTTATTCCATCCCATATATTCAGCCTCTTCTTCTTAGCTGAATCCTGTACTTCTGTGAGATCATAAGATAATAAAAGATATGTCTTCCCCCCAGTTCCTGGCACAGAACTTCTAAAATCCTTGTAATTTCCTGGGTGATAAAAGCTTTAGGAACATCTTTTGCTCTAATATTTGGTCTTTGACTCCAGTTCCTGCCACAGAGTTCCTAAATCTCTTGGAATTTCCTGGGTGATAGCAGTGTCTTTTGCTCTAGTGAGACAATCTTGATGGGTGGGGGCTGGTCACCAGAAAAAGCAAGCTAAGATTAGAAGCTTGGAATTTTTAGCCCCATCCCCCATTCTCCAGAGAAGGGAGAGAGGCTGGAAATAGAGTTAGTGCTTGATCATGCCTACGTGATGAAGCCTCCATAAAAAAATCCCAATTGGAGAGCTCTCAATTGGTGAACACATCCATGTACAAGAGGGTGATGTGCACCAACTTCACAGGGACAGAAGTTTCTGTGCTTGGGATCCCCCCAGATCTCTCCTTATGAATTTCTCCATCTGACTATGTATCTGTTCTTTACCATATCCTTTAATAAATTGGTAAACATAAATAAGCATTTCCTTGAACTCTGTGAGCTGTTCTAGCAAATAACCTACCCAGAGTGGAGGAGTTCATGGAAACCTCTGATTTATAGCCAAGTCAGGCAAAAGTTGTGGGTAATTTGGGAACATATTACTTATGACTATTATCTGAAGTTGGGGAGAGGTGTACATCTTGATGGGATTGAGCCCTTGGTCTTTGGGATCTGATACTATGTCCAGGTAGATAGCATTAGAGTTGAATTAAATTGTAGGACTCCAAGTTGGCAGCACAGAGAATTTCTCAGAGTGGGAAAAACCCCACACATCTGGTGTTAGAAGTATTGTGAGTGTGGTAATAGTGTGAGAATAAAGAAGACACACAGGAGGAGAACTGAGTTATTCCTAACACAACTCCAGGCTATTAATAAGTTTAAGATTTTTCCAATTTAAACATTTCTTCCTGGATTGGACTTTCTTCTAGCCATCAACTTATTCTATGTATTTCCATCTTGTCTACACCTCTTCAAAACAGCAACACATATTTCCTGTATATTCTTTCCTCCTTTCTCATTACTTCTGGGTCCTTTGCAATCTGGTTTCTATTATCATACTCTGCTGTGATAGTTCTCTCAGTGAGTAACTAGTCATTATTTTTTTTACTGAAAATTCTAATAAAATTTTCAGTCCTTATTTTCTAGGCTCCAGACTGCTGTTCACAGAGCAGTGAAAGAAGAGACCGGAGAGATACACCCAGAGCCGATGGAAGGTTTTATGTGCCAAACTGAGGAGCGTGGACTTTTCCATTGAAGTTATGAAGAGGTCCTCCAAGTTCACTCTCTTAAATCTTTTTACTTCCATAATTTTTCACTTTTCTGGCTCTCTTTTCACCCATTCTAAGTCTTTCTTAGGCACATTTTCTTCTGCTTACCAATGAGATGTTTTCACCCAGAAGTTGTCTCTGAGTGATCTAATCTGTGCTTATGCTTTCCAGTGCCTGAGCGAAGATGCTGATTCCTCTGTTCACAACTTCAGCTCTGGCATCCATTGCAGCGGGCTTCTGATTTATATTTTATTTTTTACACTGTATAACCATAGGTATTTTGAACTTTATTTGCCTAATACTGAACTCATAATCTTTCTTTATTTGTCTTAAGTTTATTTTTATTTATTTTGAGAGAAAGAGAGTTAGAGAGCAAGCAGGGAAGGGGCAGAAAGAGAGGGAGACAGAATCCCAAGCAGGCTCCATACTGACAATGCAGAACCCAACGTGGGGCTTGAGCTCACAGACTGAACCATGAGCTCATGACATGAGCGAAAGTCAAGAGTCAGGATGCTTAACCACCTGAGCTACCCAGGTGCCCCTCATGATCTTTCTTTTAAGCTTCTTTATTGTTATGCATTCCCCATTAATTTATTCAGATAACCTAGAGGAATAAAGCTTGCAGACATCATTTTGGCTGCCACCTTTGTCACCCTCAAATGGTAAGACTCCAAGTTCTTTTTATTTAATTTTTAGTCATTTCTCAACTCTTTTCCCCTGGTGCTCATGCATTATTGCTCTATCTATCTGGATTAGTGCCAGAGCCTCTAAACAGGTCTTCCTCTGAAAGCCATACTCTGGAGTCACCAGATTTGCCTAGTCCCAAACCAAACCCAAACATGGCATGTTCTTTGGTTGAACCCTTACATGGATACCATCACCTGAGAAGTCAAGCCCAAGTTCCTTAGGAAGACTTCTGCCTACCTCCCTAGGGAATTCTCTCACTTTTCCTAACTCCTATGCACCATCACTCTGGAACTCCTGAAAGTTTTTTGCTATTGGCTGCTTCTCAGCACCTCCTCTTTACCTACGTTCTCCTTGAAGGGTCTTTAAACTTAGGGATTAACCCCTCCGGGTTGCCTCTTACAACACCCTTGACTAAGCCAAGTCCTCTCCTTCATGTGTGAATAAAATCCATGCTCACATTTATTATTTCATTAGCTTTATAGTATATATTTTTGTGTGATATATGTGTGTACATACATATACTTTATATATCATTACATTTGCAATGATTTGCTTGTGAGTTTGCCTAACCCTACTCACTTGAACACCTTAAGTCCAGTGAGTACCATAGGTACATGGATTAAATGAAGATTCTGTATTCCATCAACACTTACTGAAGGAAATAATTTAGGAAAAATTATGGTCCCATCTCTCTCAGAGTTCAGCAGACCAGAATATACGGAATCTGAATGTGTGTGTGTGTGTGTGTGTGTGTGTGCGCCTGCATGTATGCACATCCACATGCACACTCATTTTACCTCGGGAAATATTTATGGAGAATTCACTATATATATCTAGTGCTGTTCTAGCTGCTAGAGACAGAAAGAAGTCTGACCTAATGGAACTTATATTCCAGGGAGTGGAAAGTATTCTGATAATATGAAAGTCAATGTGTTGATGAACAAGAACATTGCAGAGACTGCTATTAGTCAGATAATCACATAAACATTTGTTCAGCTCCTTCTTAAGGGCCAGGCAAGGCACTCTTCTAGGTCCTGGGCATAGAGTAGTGAAAAAAAACCTGGCAACATGGAACTTACAAGCTTTAATTCAGAGAAGATTAAAAAAATATGACAAGGAGTAACTTGGTTGGAGGCTACTTCCATTAGGAGGGCCAGGGAAATATGCTCTCAGGAGGTGTCATTTTGGTTAAGATTTCAGTAATAAAATCAGTCATGCAGAAAGCTGGTGTTTCCAAAGACGGGAAAGGAGATGATCTTGATGTGCAAATGTGGCCAGAAAAGAAGTAACATGGCAGACGTGAGACTGGTGTCCTTATAACGGCCTTCTTACAAGGTTGCCCTTTGGCTGACATCTGGAAACATGGATTTCAATTGTGTCCTCACCATTCTATAACTGATAAGAATGGTCGATGGTGCCTAAATGGTTTGTACACATGATAAGATTTATGCTGAACACCTGCTTTCCTTTTGGGAGTCTGAAATATTGGTATAAGCTAGGGAGAAAGTGCCTACAAAAGTAACCCCAAATAAAAACCCTGGGTGCCGAGTCCTTAATAGCTTCTTTGGTAGACAACAGTTCACATGTGTTGTCACAATTGGATGCTGGAGGAATTATGTATGTCCTGTGGGACTCCACCAGAGGAGGACTCTTAGAAGCTCATGCTTGGTTTCTTCTAGTCTTCACTTCATGTGCCCTTTCCCTTTGCTGATTTTTCTTGGTATCCTTTCACAATAATAAATTATAGCCATGAGTCTGACTTCATGCTGAGTCCTGTGAGTCTTTCTGGTGAATCATCACATCTGGAGATGGTCTTGGGGACCCCCGATACAACAGGTGTACTGATTTTATGGGATTTACATCATGTATTTGAAGAAAGAGGTTAGAATGAACAAGATAGTTTGGTTGGATACTAAAGTAGGAAGATACAAGGGATGGGTAAAGGAAAGATGGGTTTAAGAGAATGATCTCCCAAAAGGTTGTATGGTGATGAAGTCCCAGGCAGGTTTTCATTCAACTGCTTTACTTATTTTTGGTATTTTTATCACATTCTGGTCATACCCATTCCTTACAGGAAACTTCAAGCATTTAGGCATCTAAAAACCTCCTGAGATATTGACCTAAGACTTTTTCTTCCTAAAATGATTTTCCTCCTTATTTACAATGACAACAATTCACAAAAACAGTTTTTAGTGTTCTAAAATCTTCTAACATTCCTTACATTATTCCATCATTCAATAAATATTTATTGAGCACAAGTGTTTAATTGTGCCCCGGGTGGTATGGTAGTCACCGGTGATTCAAAGATGACTACAACAAACCCCTCTCTTGTTCTCAAGGAAAGAAAAATGCCCAAGGAAAAACAAGCAAACAGATTCTGTTCAGATCACAGTTTTGCAATTGCATTAAGTTTCAGGAGCTTTCTGACTACCCAAGGTCCCATGTGCTATACCACAGCCATGTTCCCAACAGGTGAACATAGAAAACTGTTAGGTGAGTCAGCATATGGAAAATGCTGGAGATTCTTGAAATAGCTGTATGTCATTAATCACTGATACATTGGCTCAGTCCATGAAGCAACTGGAAATGAATAAGCAAAGACAGTGAACCATCCTCTAATGGCTGGAGGATGGAATTACCCCAAGGGACATTTGTTGAGTCAGTAAAAGAACGTGGCAAACTTCAACAGTCATAGATCCAAATGGAATGAAATAAGGGGAGATGAGTGTTTTCCAACAGCTTGATTTCCAATCAAAAACTTCTGGCAAGCATGATTCTTCTGGATTTTTTTGGGAATTGGAGAAAAGAGGGAAAGGGAGGAATGACATGTTGTTCTGACCACAGTAGAGCCTAGCTTTACTTGATATGATGATACATAGTATGTAGCCAGTATGTAATGCCTGATTTTGAAGTTAATGATTATAAAAGGCAAATTATAATATAAAAATGATAAGTTATATTAAAAATTAACCTTGAGGGGTGCCTGAGTAGCTCAGTCGGTTAAACATCTGGCTTTGGCTCGGGTCATGATCTCACGGTTCGTGGATTCGAGCCCCACATCGGGCTCTGTGCTGACAGCTAGCTCAGAGCCTGGAGCCTACTTCAGATTCTGTGTCTCCCTCTCTCTGACCCTCCCCTGCTCATGCTGTCTCTCTCTGTCTCTCAAAAATAAATTTAAAAAAACATTAAAAATTAAAAAAAAATTAACCTTGAGAAAATGATAGTAGAAAAGATGGGCCTTGGAAGTGGTAAATTAGTAAGCTAAACATAAGATAGGCTTTTTGAAGCTATAAATGGGGATGTAGGAGTATTTCAAAATATTGAGTCTTGGCAGAACTGATTTGAGAGAAAAATTGAACTAACACTAGATGTTGATGTATTTTATTTTGTGAAACTTCCCACTGAATTTGGAACTTCTCATATTTTGCCACAAAGTAAATTTTTGAAAAAGTATAACCAGATTTATCACTGATTCCCAATGTAAAATCAGAGATGTATTTTTGGGGGAACAAATTTATTCCATTTAAGGCGAAAACACATGAAGAATACAGTCAATGTTCAAAGCACAACTTAGAGGGGGAGAAAAGACTCTTCTAACAAAACATCATTTTCAAAATATTAACGAGTACATACTAGGTCATAAAAATGCTGAGTTAGTTTAAAGTTGTTTACACATTTCAGCTAAGGATGTTAATTTGGGAAAATATCCAAATCATTTCATGAATCTCAATTGTCTTCATGTTCAGGACAGCAACAATCCATTTTTGTCACTTTCTTCATTTCAGAAACTGTATCTACATATCTGTCTTTAGCACTTGGTCATGTTTCAGTACCACTGAGGCAGAGTTGGGGCTGGACACTAAACATGGCCATACAACTAACAGCAACTGATTCTCCCCCTCCCTACTCAGGCATTGTGCTAGACACTCAATGGACTCCTTCCGTTTAATTCCCCCAACACAGTACAGAGTGGGTATTCTCATCCCCATTTAATGGATGAGGTAAGTAAAGACTGAAAAGTCCAGACTGTCCTCACCAATGGAGAGGGCCCCTTTGTTGGAGACACCAACTTTTCTCTAAGATCGCCTGGCCACTGGTAGGCAATGCCACACACTGGCCCATCCCATTGGTGGCTGCCAGGCCAGCCCTCAGCAGGTCATTGCTGGGCTCACCATTCCCTGGAACCATTGGGCCCCAGTGTTTTGAAGGCCATTGAAGGACCTTGTCCAGCTACACTGAATGCATGGCCTCTTGGGACTCTACCCCTCTTTAGAAAGTGGAAGTGGTTCAATAGCCTGGCCACTAATCTAGTTGGGTAAATGTACATTCTGTAAATATATGTTATGCAGGTGATTGTGCAGATTTGGTAACTCTTGAATGCTCTTGAGGTATTTAAGAAGAATCTAGCATTTTATATCTGTTTTACTATTTCCTCAGCTGGCCTTGTGGATGTCAATCAATGGAGATGAAATACAGTACTCATAACTGGGGAGAAAGGTGTTGTGCATGCAAAGCATACTTTTAAAGCAAATAATGATAATGTAAAGTGGAATACCATCAATGGTTATTCGGGATTTGCAGATATTTTTTTCTAGATTCTTCTTATTCTTATTAAGTAAGATATTTTCTCAAGTCTCATTGCCTTTCTTAGACCACATGGAATTCAAAAAAAAATTATAGGCTTAATAATTAACAGGATCCAACCAGCCCATCTCCCCCTTATGTTTTCAATTAATCTGTCATCAACTACTAAGGAGCTACAATGTCCTTGATCCTTCTTGAAGTAAGAACATTCTTTTCCTTACCTCTGGACTCATCTTCTTGCCCTTTCTCAGTGAATAATACTTGTTTTCTCAAGCCAGACCCTTGAGGCAATGCTGACTGTCCACTCTCCCTTTGACTCTCCAGCTTGTCACCAGCTCTGCTGTGTTTTCCAAGCCCCTCAGCTACCTTCCTTCTATTCTCCCCTCTGTGGGTCTGGCTCTTGTCCAGCCAGGTCAGACTACTGATGGACTCCTCCTCCATCCTCTGCATGCTTCTAGAGAATTCTTTCTAACACATCTTTCCTTGCTTAGAATTCTTCAGGGTTCCTCAGGCCAAAGGATTAGCTCACCTTTTTCTCCTGTCAGAGGAGACTACACATTCATTCAGTTCAACTTATACTTATTAAGCATCTACTCTGCACCAGAGGTGCCAATCTAGGTGCTGGGGATACAGCAGTCAACAAAGTCCATGTTCTCCTGGAGCCTCCCTTCCACAGATAACAAGAAAAATAAGACATATATGTGTGTGTTATACACACTTATGCACAGGTTTATTTATATTTATATTTATATTTATATTTATTTATATTTAGAAGGTGACTTGGCAGAAAGTTGTAGAAGTTGGTTTGGAGAAAAATAAAGCAGGGCAGGATCCTAGGGGATGTTGGTAAAGGAGAGTGTCATTTATTTATTTATTAAAGTTTATTTATTTTCAGAGAGAGAGAGAGAGAGAGAGATCAAGTGGGGAAGGGGCAGAGACAGAGGTAGAGAGAGAATTCCAAATTCCAAGCAGGCTTCATGCAGTCAGTTGTGATCCCATAAACCGTGAGACCATGACCTGAACCGAAACCAAAAGTTGGATGCTTAACCAACTGATCCACCCAGGTGCTCCTGGTGGATGGGGCTGTTTAAATAGGGTGATCAAGGAAAGCCTCATGAGACAGGATATCTTGGCAAAGGTGTGAGCAACTATCTCTGTGTGTGGGGCCATTATCTATACCTCTCTGTGCCCACCCTTGGTCTTTCCCAAATCTACCATCATTCCAGCCTCTGAGCCTTTACATGTACTGTTGACTTTGCCTAGGACATCTGCTCTCCTATAGGGCTCACTGGGTTGTCTTTGTGTTCTCTGCCATGTCCACTCCATCCCCCTCCTGGGACCCTCCAGGCAGGTTTAGGACTTTCCCTTCGCCCTTCAACTCCACTTGGAACAAACCTACCAAAGTGAGCATTATCTTTGTACCATAATTCTTCTCTTTCCCTCGCTAAATACATAGATATGAAAACATGCACATATTTAATGTATAACTTATTTGTTGAGTCTTACCACATGCAAGCATTATATTCTACCTTACTTTTCATAACAACTGAATGAGGTGATATTATCCCCATTTTCCAAGTGAGAAAACTCACTTACCCAATCTCTTCTCACTAATGGAGTTAGGCTCAAACGTAGAGCATTCTGACCTGATGGCCTTGCTCTGTCCCCTGCCCCATAGCTTCCTCCCAAGATGAATCCCAAGATGAAGCTACCTTAAGGCACATCTTATGTCTTTACATCTGTCTCCTTGTATGTCGCAGAAGCGGGCACGGCATAAGTGCTCAATAAGTAGTTATTGGACAGATGTATTTTAATAATATCTGTCCATGGATTTATCACTCACCATGTACCAAGTTTATATGTCCATCTTCTTAAGTGTCTCCCCCTACGCCTAAAGTTACCTAGTACTTACCAGGCGACAAGTACACCAAATACTAATGCCAAATCCAACTCGTTTAGTACTCACAACAACCCAGTGGGGAAGGTACCACTCTAACCTCCACTTTACAGATGGGAACGATGAGGCTCCCAGCAGTTAGATCACTTTCCAAAGCTCACAGAGTTAGTAAGTAATGGGACTGGGATTTGAACCAAGTAACCTGGTTCCTGAGTCCCTGCTCTCCATTGCTGCCTCACATTGCCTCCCTTAGCTTCTCAATTCAGGTTGTAGACTGAATAATGCACAATAGTGCCTATGGTCTTTTCTCTGTTTCTGAAATGAAATATCATCCTTAACATCTACTTTGTATTACCATAGTAAAGAAAGCAACCTCTTAAACCTAGTTCTTTCACTGAGTAAGGCACCCCCAGGGGACATTTGACAGTACCATCAATGCAATGGAGACCACGGGCAATCAGGACATAAGATGACATGTATCCAAAAAGAAAGTGGGTCACTGTGTATTGGAAGAAAAACAAAAATAAAGAATTTTCTTGTTATTGTTTTTTTAAAGCCAGGAAGTATTGGGAAACTGTTATTGAAAGAGAATTGAAGTTGGCACCAAGGGAGAAATATTTGGGTTTGCCAATGAAATCTGGCCTTGAATCAAGGGTCTAAAAATCCATAACCCTAGACCCTAGAACCAAGAAGGAATAAACTAAATCATGTCCGAATTCTTGGATCTGGGGAATGTGTTACCATCCTTAAGGGGCTGCTTTAGGGCTTGAATGAAACACGTGAGAATCTTGGAAAATGTGATCAGGAAATCAAAGTGTCCTTTTTACACTGCCTACCACTCCCACTGCCCTTCTGGTCACCGCTCCCACCCCTAAAGAAAAGGAATAATATTTTCACTGCCTCATAAAAGGGACGAGGTGTTTAGTGACTTCTTTGCCTTAGAATACTGTTCATCTCATCAAACCATACCTCCAACCACAAGACTAATTCCAATGGTCAACAAGTTCTAATGCTTTGTGAGGGAGCGTGAGAAATACTCATTGAAGAGAAGAGGTAATTCTGCTCAAAGGTCATCTCTTTTTTCCTTTTTTTTTTTTTTTAGCTTTATCAACATTTTCAAGAAAGCCAGACATTTTCTTTTCACGAAAGTTGATGACTTCAGGTGGGAAGGGAGCAGCTGTGGCAGATGGACTTTTGAAAGGCAGTAAAATATCCTGTCTTTGGATAAATGTTTATGGTAGCAGGAGAGCTCCAAAAGAAAAACACAAGCAGAAAGCTGCATGACTCACAGGCTGATTTGCTTCTAAATAAAGCATTTCTCAGAGTTTCCCAGGAGGTGTTTTGAGTGAGCTAGCAGCAGGATCTCTGCTCGGGTGGTACAGATATTTTTTTAAAGGCAAAAAAGGTGCAGCCCACAGTAGGTCAAGAAAATTATTCCATTGCTTTTGGTATTTAAGACAATTTATGTCTGAAGTGAGACAATCTGGCCATACATACAGCATCCTAGACCACATGTGGGCAGTGACGTCACTAGCAGTTCTTAGCTGGGCCACTTTGCAGGTGATGATCAGAGGTTTGAGTGGGATGCCTCATGGTGACTCACAGACTTTCCCCCTAATAGAGCATCGTGAAGTGATGATAATTAAGTTTAATTTTAGATCGTGTGTGCTGAACCTGGGAATGTTTTCAAATGCAGAGCCGGATCCACTGACTTTGGCACTTGAGTATTAGAAGAAAGGTTATAAGTCCTAGACTACCTACATCCTCTTCAGTCCCTTACACTCCAGAAAATTGGGTATCTGGAACCGCTGGGGGGAAAAATCTTCTATTGAAACCATCCTGTAGGCAGCAGGCCCTCCTGGCCTTGGCTCTCATTTCACACGTAAAAATGTGGCCACCCTTCTCCATGCTCAAAACTTTCTAATAATCCAGTACTAGAGAGCCTTTTCCACTCTTTCTAAATTCAAAAAAATTTCCCCCAACCATGTATAAAGGGCTTGAGTTTGTTAGAAACAGTGGTTAGAGGGGCACCTGGATGGCCCAGTCCATTAAGCGTCAGACTTCGGCTCAGGTCACGATCTCACAGCTTGTGGGTTTGAGCCCCGCATTGGGCTCTGCGCTAACAGCTCAGAGCCTAGAGCCAGTTTTGAATTCTGGGTCTCCCTCTCTCTTTGCTCCTCCTCCATTCAAACTCTGTGTCTCTCTCTCACTCTCAACAATAAATAAACAATAAAAAAGAAAGAAAGAAAAAAAGAAGAGACACTGGTTGGACTATTTTTCAGATTCTCATTGAGGCTTACCAGTGATTGTCTTCTGTGGGCTGATAAATTGGCAATATTAAATTAGTTGACTCAACCGTTCCTGGATACCTGGTGCCGAAGAAGCTCAATCATATCAGAGTTCTTAGACCTGGAGGGTGTGCTGCTATTGGCAAGTGGCTGCTTTCAGGCTTGAGTGAAACACATGAGAAACTTTAAAGGAAAATGTGATCAGGATGTCAAAGGGTGCTTTTGAATCTACCATTGCCACCTCATTATGGATTGCCGAATTCAACAAGTTAAAAAAAAATACAGGGCACAAAGGTGAACTTGAATTTCAGATACACACGAATGACATTTTAGTGGACATGTGACCGGCGCGCCATCCTGTTAGTCATTGTTCATCCGAACATCAAACATATTACTCATTGTTGCTCTGAAATTTAAATCTAACTGAGTAACCTATATTTTATCTGACAACACTATGTGAGGCAAGAGCTTTACTTAGGTTCTATTTTATCAGAAACACATTGAGAATATGTTCTTGCAAGGACTGAAAAATCTAGAGGAGTGTATAAAAATATTTAATAAAAGCAAGAACATAGCTTCTCTGGGAGGGGCTTTTCCCAGCCAGAAACCCCAGAAACCAGCAGGGGAGAGTAGAAGTAACATGACAATTTAATAAAGCCTGTTGTGACCTAACACTTTCACCCAGACACAATCCCAACTCCCTGATAATCAGGGAGTCTTGAGGCTCGGGTTCTAGTTTGCTCTTTTCTCTTTCCAATGTTTCACTGCCTCCTGTAGGGGAAAATAAAGGGAGAGATAAAGAGGAAAAGACAAAAAAAGTCCAGCATTTTACTGTACTTTCGTTTTGGCACTAGGTGTATCCTGGAGACAGAGACCATCTCCTGCTTTTATAATCTGGTCCATGTGCAAGCAGGTCGTATAGTTCGAGAGTCCGGCTTTGAATAAGAATGATTAATAACGAGTCACTGTCTTTAAGAATATAATAAACATGGGTAGCAGTTAGATGGGTAGTATTGGTATCATTTTCCAGACTCCACTGTGATTCGGGGCGAAGGGGCCATGAACGAGCCCCCACCCCCCTACCCCTACTCTCACAGGGGCAGCTGTCTGTTCAGAGCTGGGCAGGCGCTGCGGCGGGTCTGGGCAAGTGGCCACCGCGGGGATGCTGGCCGGAGATGGCTCGCAGCTGGCCGAGGGGGCGGCGCGCTCAGACAGCACCGGCGGCTCCCACCGTCTCTGCGCTCCAGGCTCGCCCAGGCTCTGGGGCCTTTTGATTTATAAAGCGCTTTATGTGCCTGCAGTTAACGTTTTAGGAAGCAAAGCCATGATAAATGAAGCTCTGGCTGTTCCACTAATGGATCTCCACACACGCAAGACCTACACAGCATTTCCCTTGGGTTGGCCGAAAGAAGATTCCAGGCAAGCCATATAGAGGACGTGGGTGCCTGGGTGCTACTGACCCCCGACCCAGGGCAGTGGTTCCAGCGACCATCAGGGCCAACCCCCCAGTAAATGCAAACCAAAAGAGTGTGATGCTTGCCAGCTCTTTATGTGGCATGGACATTCTCTCGTTTGTCACATTTTCAATTTGAGGCCATTGAGGACCATGAAGGGAACTTCGTTGGCATTTCTGGGCAAAGCCTGATGTTGATTTCTTTTTTTCCCCCCCTCTAGGCGATTGTTCTCTTATGTGCTGGCAATTAACATGTTCTGGGGACGAGGGGAGGGGAATTCTCCACCGAGGGGTCCGAGAAGTTTGATTTTCTTGTCCCTGACTGCAAATGACTGCCTAATCGGGAGACATTCTAACGACAACAGTTCACTGGAGGAAACGTGAAAACAAAGTGAACCAGAGAAGAAATAGAAACCCAGACTTTTCAGTTCCTGTTTATCCTATTTTTAATCTCAACATCTCAGTTGCTCTCTTTCTGTTTTCCTTGCCTTGCTGGAATTTGTACACACACCTGGCTTTCCATTTGCCTTGGGGACAGAGAAGAGGTGGAGCCCAAGAACTGGGTGGCGGAGGGGTGGGGGGCTGTGCTGTGGGCAGGGGACCAGTGCCACCGTGGCGCTTGTCAGAGGAGGGAGGGGTGCGGAACCCTCACCACGTCTAACTCCAGGGTGTCAGGGGAACATGGGTGATGGCCCCTCCCTGTGTGATCTGCCCCAGCTAAGGGACCCTGGCCATTCCAAGTACATGCAGGGAGAAAAGGCGAGGAAGGTCATTGTAAGACAGATGGTGGATACATGTCCAGACTGACCAGAGACCTGAGGAGACAGGAATGGCTCTGTTCTTTAGTCCCCGCGAACATCATGTCTGTCTCTGTGTCTATCTGTCTCTGTCTCTGTCATTCCTTCCCCCTTCCTCTCTTGTTTTTTCCTTCCAACCCAGTGAGGCAAAGGCAAAGAAAACCAATGAAGCCCTCGTGATTGGAAACCTTCAAGAGACAAAACCTGTTCCGAGGGACAGCGCTGTCTCTCTACCATGTGTGTTGGTGCCCACACCACAGTGCACTTAAAATTGTGAAAATACTTTCTCTTCCTTCAATGAGTGAAATAATTCGTGTCGTTGTGTGGTTCTGTAACGGAAAGAAAGAAAAGTGAACAAAGCACCTCAAGGAAAATAACGTCTTCTGAAACAGTCACATATGTAAACCATAATTTTTATTTTTTTGAAGGTTTATTTACTTAGTTGAGAGTGGGGAGGGACAGAGAGAGAGGGAGAGAGAGAATCCAGGCAGGCTCCACATTGTCAATGCAGAGCTTGAAATGGGGCTTGATCCTATGAACTGTGAGATCATGACCTGAGCTGAAATCAAGGGTTGGACACTTGGCTTACTAGCCACTTCGGTACCCCTAAGCTGGGATTTTAAAGCCTCACAGGGAAGGACACTTTGCTCTGACCCTGGGCTTTCACAGTGTCCTGGAGCTCTATTTTGTGATTTGTTGTCTGTGTGTCTGTCTTCCTACCCAACTGGGAGCCTCTGGGGGTGGAGGCTGCGCCCTTTTGTCACCTTACACCCAGGCAGAGCACTGTCGCTGGCCCCTGGCCTCACGGGCACACAGGGAGGTCTGTGGGGACCTTCTGCTGTGGTTCACGAGTGCCCAGTCCCCTCTGACTGCTGTCCTGCGTTCAGCACAGACACTGCCTGGAAACCCAGAGCTACTCCCCAAAGGGACATATTTAGTCTCCCACCTGCTTTGCCATTCAAAGACTCCTCATCAGAAACTGGGGTTTGCTGCCTGCCACCTCTAGTCAGCAAGCGTCTCCAAGATCTACAAGGGGTCCCTGAAGTAGCCTGGCCTCCCTCTTTCCCTGATGGCTTTCATTTGGTTAATTGACCTGGCAAATTATCATGTGAGAAGATCCATCATAGCTTCCATCCCAGAGAAAGGACGAGAAGACCATGAGACCTTGGTGGAGCTGGCTTGTATTCACTTCCAACAGGAAGTGTTAGAACATGAAGTGTCTCCACTTGGAGAGCTGGAACCTTCTGGAAGAGTCTGGATCCTCATACAGGGTGTTGAGCGGCTGGCACAGAACTCAGTCATCAATGTCCTCAGCTCACACAGTCTTCCCTATAAGGGTGCTCATTAGAAATTGTCGCACTATGTAGGCTTCAATGACTTGAATAGAAATGGATGTAGTTGATAAAAACAATCTGCTTTGTGAGATTATTTCCGAGGGTTTGTTGTTGTTGTTGTTGTTCTTACCTGTTTTCTTCAGCCCCAGATGATCTTGAAATAAATCACTGATGTACAGTTAATCTTAAATGTCATAATATTTTGATGACAGTGAAGACGTTTTGAGGCAGTTCTATGATTTTCACAACACAACGGATTTTAGAAGGAAAAAAAAGATTCCCATATTGTAGAACTTGAAAAGTTCTAGCAGTGTTGTTTAGCCCCTCCAACGTAAGCACCCACAACAGTAAAGCAAACAAAACCCACTGCAGACTGAAAATGTGGTTCCTGGAACTCTCTTAAACCTTGGCTAACTTTGGGGGCTCCCAAAGGACAGGATTACTTCATGTCAAAGCAAAAATTCTCCTGACTCTGTAAACAGCCCACAGTTCTGGGAAATATGGAAAATGTAGATGAAAACTGAAATTGTGTTGTATTTGGATAGGCTATTCCAGGTCATGGAGTTTAGTCCCACAGAACCCACCTCTGCTGCTTTCAGGGGCTGTTGGGGCTTTTCTCTTCCTGTGTTCTCTCTCTCTCTCTCTTCACCTCCTTTCTTGGAGTTGCGGTTGCCCATCAAAAACACCAACAATGATATTCCAACCAGCGTGGACTGGAAAGCCTGGTAAACCTGATTCTTTCTCTCGAGCTCAAACCTCACCGCGCATTTTCACAGTGACATAGTTGTGTTCTGTGGTATCTTCAAACACTTGCAAAGTAAAAAGACAGAAGTCACGGACTGTCTCATTTCCCACCAGTTTTGTGGTACAAACCAAATTAATACTCTCTTTTCTCCTCCCCGCCACATGACTAATTCTCGTTTCATGCCACAGTGCGGATAAGTGTCAACAAGACACTCTCACTGAAAAGATTTTATGGTTGGGTGAATGTCAAACAAATTTTAAAATATATTCTGATTCCATCTGGAAAGAAGACAGCAGCGAGCACAATACACTACTTCATCAGAATAAACTCAACGTTTTTTCCCATCATAGAATTTATGTTGTGAAGGTGGAAGGATGATTCACCCACAAAGAGGAGCCTGTGATAAAGAAAAGGTTATATCCTTGAATTCTAAGTTTCACCTAATAAACTATCCAGACAAAGGAGATTAGGGCTTTTGGCAGAGTCATAGGCAATTTGCTTCCATGAGAAGAGAAAGAGCCAGAAGAGAAGAAACTACAGTGTATCCCCTCCATCCCCCCCTCGACTGGGCTCTTCCCTTGTTTTAAACCAAACAAACATTAACAAGGAAGGCCAGCTGCTTTTATAATGAATAAACCCATTACCTCAACTCCCTGTACATTACTGAGGCATTTTTACTTGTCAGATTTTCTGTTTTGCGGAGGCTTGGATATTTTCAGTATGCTGTCAATGCAGACAAAACAGAGTTGGTTTTCGCAGCAGCACCAGATGTGGATGAGAACATGGGCCTTCCTGGCCCTCCAGTTCCAGGGTCTGGTGGTAAGTCACCACTGCTGTCAAAAATAGTAACAACAGTCTCTGGCATCTGGACCCAATGCTGCCTGGTGCTGGCTAAGCCATCTGCACAGTAGCCAACAGAGACGAGGCTGCCTGCGTGCTCAGAGAAGGGTGGGGGCCCCTGCAGTTGGACTCAAACACTGCACCAAGGGCCGATGCTGTTTCACTTTCCAGTGCAGCAAAGAAAACCAGTGTGTATAGGTCCATGGATCTACCTTACCCGGAGCACCACTCACGTTTGACTCATGGCAGTCAGTGACATTAATTGTGCCGAAAGACGCCAACAAACACTGAAAAATCTAAAACAAGAGCAAGAGGGACCTTACAAAAGTACCAGCATTGGGTCTCTTGCTTCCTCCCATAGCTGGTTCCTCCTCTCTTTTCTCTATTGGGTATCCTACAGGTGAGTGTAACGTGGTCCTAGAATCAGTCAGATGCACCTGTGACCCAGACAACTCAAGTGGGTAGAACCTGACAGGAGGGCTGTTTGACTGGTAGAGAATAGGAAACAGCCTCTACTTTATGGTGAAGTGGAGTCTAGAGGGCAAATTAAACTTCACGGAACTAGCACTAAAGAGCAAGTTCAGAGCCAGGCCCTCTTAACTGATGTGCAGCAGCAATGAAGGTTATAATTTTAAAACAGGTGTTTCTATACCAGCCCCTCTGACTGTTTGCCTCCAGCCTTGTCCCCATCTAATCCAGTCTCAGCAGAGTCCATACTGGAATGAGTATAGCAAGGCACTGCTTCTGGTTGACCTTGGCTCAACCTCTTGTCAACTGAATGACTCTGAACAAGTTTCTTAAATGCTTCGTTTTTCTCATTTATGGGATGGGGACATTGGCATATTATCTGCCCATTACGGTTTGCTGTGAACATTCAATCAGAGGATGCATGGAATGCACTCATCACAATGTCTAGCACATATTCAACACTCAATAGATACTAGGGATGGCTATTATCTAGCAATGTCAATGGGCCTTCTTTTCAATGGCTTCCCGTTGCCCACACATATAAACGTATGAAGTCTCATACAAAGTTCTCCATATCTGGGGTCTAATGTCAACAGCATATCTCTCAATAATCTCACCTCTGAATTCAATACTCTAGAGATGTTGAAAATTACTCAATTCCTCAAAAGTCCTGTGTTCTCCCCAACTCCTAGGCCTAGGGACATGAGCAACATTTTCTTGGAACACTCTGTCAACACCTCCTACTCACCCAGGTAGCAGCTTCCATGCCCTCCCCAGCACTGACTGGTCTTCTTGTACCATGCTTCCCCGAGCAGACACTCTGTTCAGTTCCCTGGTACCACACTGGTCTTCTCCCTGTGACTGTGAGGTCTGTAAAATCGGCAGCCATGGTTGTAGCCATCTTACTATTCCTAATCCCTAACAGAGTCCCTATCTCAAAATAGGTGTGCTGTCAATATTTATTGAATGAACAAATAAGGAAGACTGAAAATTATGAATACCTTCTTTCTAGGTGCCTCAAAGAGGCCTCTGCATGAGATAAGAATAGGAAATAAATATCCAATGAAGTGAATAGGATACAATCTGTTTTGTTCCAAGGGAATGGTTTTTGCTGGGAAAAAAAAACAGGTTTAGTTGTCTCCTAATATGTACTCACCTCTTCTCCTGGGGTAATAGAACTCTTGATTTTTAGTCAGGCCCTTGGTTAAGAAAGGAAACAAAATAACAACCTTACATTTCTCAACATCCCTTGAAGTTCAATGTGACTAGGTTTTGGATAAGTTTTGACCAATGGAATGTAGGCCGAATGTTGCTCGCCTTCAATTCATTCTCAACAAAATCCAGGCTGTAAGTATGTGAGCAGTCAAGGCCCATCAGATTCTGCCACACACTAGCTGTGATTTGTATAGCAGACTCCTGCACCCTACCCCTAATGACACTTGGAATGCCATCTTTGTTGTGTTCCTGTTTTCTCTCTCTCCACTCTGATGCCTTGAATTAAGATGTCATGGCTGGAGCTCTGTCTGACATTCTGGGCCGTGAGGAACAAGACCCGACTTCAGTGCTGGTGAAGTATAAGTTGGAAGGGGCCTGGGTCTCTGAGTATTGTAGAGAATATAACCGCGGTACTGGCCTGGATTTCTCACCTTCTGATATTTTATTTTGCTTAAAGAAATTATTATTTTTATGCTCTGGTACTCACAGCTGGGATTAAAGGAAACCTCAGTTATTAAGAATCACATACAAAAACAATTATTTCAGTTGGGGAAAAAAAGACTTAAAGAATTCCAAGCTATTTTATTGAAGACTTTTCATAATGGAATCTTAATAACAATAATGCAGTTGTTTATGTTAATTTGGGGGTATTGATGTAATTTGATGTAAATTATTGTAAGTATTGATGTAAGATTTAAAAAAAACCCCTCAAACCTAAACAAGCAAATTATAGAGACAAAATCAGTAAGTTTCTAGATTCAAAACACGTAGCAGAACATTTCACAAATGCCACTGATGAACAAAAGAATACAATGTCAACGGAGCAGTCAGTCCCTCCAGAAAGCAGCTGTGTTTTCCAAAACAGAACACAACAGGCTTTCTTCTTATGTTTGTAGTGCTATTTCTCAATCACAAGCCAGTGATGACTGGGAGCAATATTCAAAATATTTATCAATCTGTACAGTTTGGATCCTGACCAATCAGAACAGATGTTGGCTGTAGAACATAGTACACAGTATATCCATCCTGATGCGTGCTGATGTGATATCAGTCCGATGATACCAATAGCTGCCTTTGTACAGAAATCATGATCACATTCTGTCTGATCCATGGTATAACACATGGAAGAAATACTTACAGCATATGTGAAATGTCCAGGTCTGTGAGCATTGCTCTTCTTTTTCGTGAGTGTCCCAATGGGCTTATTTAGAAGAAAGTGATACCCATAAACCCTTTTAGATGGATTCCTGGAAGGTGATCAAATAGCTGTTTAGCATACACTTTTCTTCTCTTTTTATTTTTTTTTTATTTGAAAAAGAGAGCGAGAAGGGCAGAGGGAGAGAGGGTGAGAGGGAATCTTAAGCAGGCTCTACGCGGACAGTAGAGCCTGATATGGGGATCCCATGACCCTGGGATCATGACCTGAGCTGAAATCAAGAGCTGGACACTCAATGGACTGAGCTTCCCAGGCATTCCTGGAATATACTTTTCTTAACCACTGTTTGCCTGTGTTTGAGTAGGTGCTTACATGCACACATATGCACACATACACACACTTGCAAACACGTACAAAGGTGATGTGATCCCAATTCAGTGGTCTGAATTGGACCTGTGGCAGATCTCCTTTCATTCCAGAAAGAAGAAACATCAGAGCCTCCAACACACTGGGCCTGTTTCTAGCATTCATGTCACAAAGCTCCTGGTGTCTACAGGACTATTTTTGATGTGCAGCTGTTGAGCTGAAACATCTGATAGTTTCTCTTCTCCAGGCGGGTTTGGTGCAAGATACCAGTAAACGATCATTTGTTTCAGTTCTTATAAGCATCAAGAGACTAATATTAGATAATAGCTCCTCCCACACATGCTCCTTTTCTTCTGGCTTTTAGCCTAGAGGATCCCAGACCCTGAGAAAACCATGCAGAGCCATTCTCTGGCAGGCCTGGGCTTTTATCCCCAAGACCCTTGGGGCCCCATCTGCTTTACAAAGTCTGACCAAATGGGAGAATGAGAGTGTACAGTGTCACTCCCCCACACCCTGGAGTCCACACTAAGCTTTTGCTAGAGTTGTACTCATTTCCTTTTGTTTTCTTCCCTGTGGATTCGGGGACGAACTGGCTATGATTCACCGAAATAGTCATTCATGTACTTGAAGGCCATTAGCAAATTCCCCTTTCTGCTTGGTGGCGGGGGTGAGGGTGGGGGTGGTGGTGATCAAAATATTTAACAACTGGTAAATTTTAACAACTGTTAAGGCCACAGCATTATCCAATCAGAATGGATGCTGGCCACAGAGCTTGAGCTGGCTCCCAGAGGCTCTTGTCACAGACTCTGGGGGCTCAGGGAAGCAACTCTTTGCCAGTTGGTATGAGACATATTTGTGGAGTATGGAAGAATTGGGGATCCCTCAGCCTCAACCTTAATAATCATCTTGTTTGCTTATCCGTGTGGTATTTATCAACCTCACTTATGTGATGAGCCACAATTGGGTATTTCACATCCCTGTTTGTCAATTGCCAGATGGCCTTTGTCCATATCTGGAGACTCATTTAAGATTCACAGTAACAACAAAATCACTCCAATTGTTAACTTGCCTATGAGACATTATAATAACATAAATGTCAGATTATCTTTGACTTAGAGGAAATTGAAATTTATTGAATTAGTAGCCCAGGAGCATTTGCTATACAGATCCCTATATAATGGTGGGTTACTCCAATAGAAGTGTGACACTTTGTGCTGCTCACTGATCAGGCCACTTCTGCCCCCCAGGCTCTTGTCCTGACTGCCATACTGCGGAGGAAGTTATGTATCAGCAACCGTGTTTGTGCACAGGGGAAGGGTCCCAGAGATGGCCTGGGGGAAAGACTGAAAGATGTTTCTTTATAGGTGCTGTGAAAGGTGCCTTGCATGTTGCATTTATTTGGAAGAGGAAGTAGACTTACTCTGTGTTTCCCCTAAGGGGTGAAATAGGGGCAGTGAATGGCAGTTATAGGGAGGTGGAGTTGGTGCCCAATGTAAGGAAGAATTAATGGAAGGAAAATGAACTATTTGGTAATATAAGTTCAAGGTTAATATAATTTAGTTAAAGAAACATTGCAATGTTGTAAAAATAAAGAAGGATATGGTGGCTTCATATAAGAGATACATATATGAAAAGAATTATCAAGAAAACATCAGGACATGCACCACAGAGACTTTTCCATGAGATTCCAAAGGTGTGCAGGGAACAAGTGATCAGTTCTTCTTAGGAAACCAGGAAAGTGTCTATAAAAGGTTGAGTGACAGAGCTGGTTTTTGAAGAATGAATTCTAGTTTGAATAAGACACCCAGTGAGACAAGGGAGGAAGAATATTTCTGGCTGAAGGAACAGTGAATGCAAATCCCAGGGAGGCCCTTCAAATTGTGTGTAGAGAACTACAAGGGTTTTGGAATTGATTATTCTGGCTGATGCCCTTTTGGGATACCCCACACACATACAAAGAACGAGAATTTCAACTCTTCATTCATTTTGAAACATTGCTTATGTTTCTATATTTGTTTGGTTTTCCTCATTCAATAGATCTGTTCCTTTAGCTGCTCCATAAGGGAATTGTTCCACTAGAAGCTTTACGAATTTGTGATAAGGGGAATGTTCAAAAGGTGAGTCCAAGTTAAATTGTTTTTGGTTTCAATGGATTTTTTTTTTTTTTTTTTTTTTTTTTTTGCTTTGCATAGGAATAGACATATACTTAGATTAGCTTTGGGGACTACTACAATGTAAAGCATATATCTAGTACCCAGTGTCCTTAGAAGGTAGATTAGAATTCAGTAAATGGATAATGGTCTGGTGAAAAAGATGAATGATAAATCAAACATAGTATCTGTTTTACTTAAAAAATAATTATAATCTCACAGGCTGCTGGAGGGAGGTAGGCAGGGAAAGGGGCTAAATGGGTGACGGGTATTAAAGAGGGCACTTGTTGGGATGAGCACTGGGTGTTATATGTAAGTGATGAATCATTAAATTCTACTCCTGAAGCCAAAACTACATTACATGTTAACTAACTTGAATCTAAATTTAAAAAATTAATTATAATCTGAATGGTCCCCTGCTCAATTGGATATACAAAATTTTTCAAAATTGCATCAAGCCAATTTATTTAAGCTTATTTATTTATTGAGAGAGAGGGAGAGAGGGAGAGAGAGAGAGAGAGAGAGAGAGAGAGAGAGAGAGAGAGAAAAGAGGGGCAGAGAGTGACAGGGAGAGAGAATCCCAAGTAGGCCCTGTGGTATCTGCTCAGAGCTAGATGTGGGACTTGAACTCATGAACCTTGAGATCATGACCTGAGCTAAAATCAAGAACCAGATGCTTGACCAACTAAGGCACACTCAGCCAATTTTTAGGTTATATTTACTTCATATCTGCACCTTGAGTTTCCTGGGCCCAAGTGATAGTGTGAGGCTAGGAGGACTCAGGGACAGGGAGGTATGGAGAAGAGTTGAGCCATGGCGGCAGAGCGGGGTGGTAAAACTCCACTTCCCTCAGGCCTCAGGCAATTAGAAATGTTGGCTACTTGTCTACCAGCCCTCCTTGGAACAATCACAACCCCACCCATGACCACTGTGGGGCTGGGGAGGGTTGGTTTTGTGTCCCTGAGCTGTTTGTCAGCAAAGAAATAGGCACACTCGACAATCTTGAATCAGAAAAAAAAAAAAAAACCTACCAAATGATCCCAAATCATAAGCTGACAGCTTCCAAATAACAAATAAATGTCCTTAAATAATCACTATTTTATACCCAGTTTAACAGCAATGTCTGTTGAGTTCACTGCCAGGTGCTGCATTATCACTTAACCAAAAATTTCTCTATAAAAATAACTTCCCCCACTGGAATGGCGGTATGTATACAGAAGAATCTATTTATGTTTCCGTTCAGTTTCAAACAGTTTTAAGAAATGAGCTGAATGGTTAGAATTGAAGCAATATGTGCACCTCTGGAAAGACGCGACAGATGTTAGCTCCTGAATTGGTGGAAATGGGAATAACAACCTTTCATTTCACAAGTAGACCTATTTAGGTTATTCGGGTGTTATGCTGAGTTTTTAATATAACTTGGAACAGAAGTTACTCAATGTGAACAACACTATCTTGTGATTAGAAAACTTTTGGTTTGAGAAGAAAGTTGCCTCTCCTTCTTCCGGGAGGCAAGCTGCTCCTGAGAATGGAGCCCCCACAGCTGGGAGGCACTGAGTGTGCAGAAGCACTGGCCTTGGGGACAGTCTCTTCTCTTCTGGGTCCATCCTTCACTGCACACCAATCCTCAAGCCTTGGCTCTCAGTGCCCTCTGATCTTGCCCTTACAGTAGCACTCACCCTGTATTTTTTAAATTTCAATATATATTTATTTTTGAGAGGGGGTAGGAGACATAGAATCTGGAGGAGACTCCAAGTTCTGAGCACCCAGCACAGGGCTCAAACTCATGAACTGTGAAATCATGACCTGAGCCGAAGTCGGGTGCTTCACTGACTAACCACAGAGGTGCCCCAGCACTCACCCTGTATTTCAATGGCCTCTTCTTCTTGGGTAGCAAGGACTAACTAGGCCCTGTTCACCATGGCATCTCCAGGATGCAGCGCAGAGCTAGGAACCATATGGGAGCCGGACAATGATTTTTGAAGACACCGGAACCTCGTGAGTGACAACAGCAAGTGCCTCGGAGGTCCCAGGGAGGTCAGCCTGGGCGGAGACAGAAGGGAGGAGATGGCCAGGAGTGGAACTTGTGCTCACCTATGAGAACTTCAAGAACAGAATTTCAAAGAGGATGACAGTGAAAAGGGTAAGGTTGATGAATGAGCAAATTCAGGGTGCCTTTTGGTCAAGGAACAAACCTTACAAGATTAAACGAGACAACCCTTTCATCCTGGTGTGTCTTATTTCTCTACTAACCCTCTAACATCATACATAGCAATTTGGAAAAGCTGAAGTTTTCTCCCTCCCAAAATTAAAAGCAGATTTCATTCATCACAATAAATCCAAATCTTTTTAGAGCTCATTCAGTGAAGACATAGTATGCATTTACTATTTTTAATTTAGCCTATTTTTCAATCGTCTCTGCTACCGATTTGAAAAACGTAGTTTCCTTTTTGAAACTGAGTTTTTACTTAAATTGCCTATTGCTTATTTGATGTGAGCTTAACTTTTCTTGTAATTAAGAATCACTTTACTGAAACTACCTTTTGGAAAATGCTTAGTGTTCTAAAAAACTAAGTCCAGGGCTCTTGACACTAGTTAGTACCAAACTTCCAGAGAAAGAGGTTAGACAAAAGTGCATTTAAAAAAAAATCATTTAATAAGCAAGGGCAAATTCTGAAAATCTGCTTCTTGGTATTCAAAAAACTTAGAGATCAGCTTCTCTGGAACATGGGCAGGCCGTCCAATGAGACCTCCTAAGCAGCCCAGCAAACGTCCACAGTTCTGGCCTGATTCTCCCTTCTTACTTGTTGTAGAGGAAGGAAGCAAATGTTCTAAGCTGTTTCTTTCAGGATAATTAACCATCCTCCACCTCCTTCCCCCTACGTCAAGCCTTCTGATGCAAATCTACCAGGAGCCATGCATTCATGAATGAATATTTTCTGGTTCTAAGAGGCAGTCCCAAGCTTCAGTTTAAAAAATTTTTAATGTTTTTTTTTAAATTTTATTTTTGAGAGATAGAGAGAGGCAGCATGAGCAAAGGAGGGTCAGAGAGAGAGGGAGATACAGAATCTGAAGACAGGCCCCAGGCTCTGAGCTAGCTGTCAGCACAGAGCCCAACACGGGGCTTGAACCCACGAAATGTGAGATCATGACCTGAGCTGGAGCTGGACTCTTAAGCAACTGAGCCACCCAGGCACCACCCCCCAAACCAAGCTTCAGTTTAAAATGAGATTGATGAGTGGATCAAGAAGATTTGGTTTATCTATATAATGGAATACTACACGGCAATGAGAAAGAATGAAATCTGGCCATTTGTGGATGGACCTTGAGGGTGTCATCCTAAGTGAAATAAGTCAGGCAAAGAAGGACAGATACCATATGTTTTCACTCATAAGTGTAACAGAGAAACTTAACAGAGGACCATGGGGGAGGGGTAGGAGGAAAAAAAGAGTTGGGCAGAGGGAGGAAGGTAAACCATGAGAGACTCTTGAATACTGAAAACAAACTGAGGGCTGAAGGAGGAGGGGGAAAGGGGAAGGGGGGTTATGGGCATGGAGGAGGATACTTGTGGGGATGAGCACTGGGTGTTTTATGGAGACCAACTTGACAATAAACTATAAATAAATAAATAAAATGAGATTGAAAGAGTCATTTGCTTTCTTGTCCCTTTTGGGTGTGGAAGCAAAGCTGGAGCCTCTGTGGGTTCACTTTTTCAAGAGCGACCTCTTTCCCAAGATGAAGTAGTCTCAGAAAGAGACTGACTCTTTCAAAGCTGCAAATGCAAGGTGATCCCCGTAAGGAGACTAGGTGACTCCACCAGCAAAAGAAGCGAGGTGTTGTTCTTCTTAAGTGAGCACATTAAAAGGGGCTAGCATGAACCTGCAGAGTCCTCTCCCCGAAAATGAGACACTGCATCAGCAAGCATGGCAGATCTGCAAGACAACAGTGACTCACGTGGCATGAGCCCAGCACGGGAGGGGTCCAGGTGATTAGCGCCCACAGGGGCAGGTGCACACGTTGAGATGGGATTCAAGCCTATGCATCTAGACCAATCATGGCGCCTGAGAAAGAGAGTGTGAACAGACCAATCAGAGATTCATTGAACTTTGTGACTCAAACTCTCCTGCACCCCAGAGGAATGTGCGGGGGGGCCAAGGTAAAGGACACAGCATGAGGAGCTGATGCACACTGACTCAGGGAGAGGAAATGTGGTCGGGAACAGCATGGGTGGATTGGAATGTCCAAACCCTAATGTTGGAGACATGTGCCTTTGTAGGGCTGCAAGACTTCACCTGGACATTTTCAATTACCGATGGCCTTGATGTTTGTGTACACATGCTCATGCTGCAGTAACAAGTAATAGCAATTGTTCATCAAAGAGGTATTTATTGAATGTCTATCATTTCAGGGCACATGCTGGGACTTGAGAAGGTTATAAAGATGTGCAAGACTGTCTCTGTCCCCAAGTTTCTTAGAGGGTTTATTCACTATTTTCAAAGAAAAAAATATAGACACACCACATATATACACATATGTATGTATATGTTTCTGTATATGTACGTACACATATATATGCATATTTATATATAATCTGTTTCCTAGGTTATAAATATGCTGTTAATTAATTATTCAAAGAATTGGTGAGAATTCTAGAATTTGAGTGAGGTGTCTGGCATCAGCTGATAAAAGAGAAGACTTAGACCTTTGCTATTTAAGGAGACACTAGATATCTCTAAGTATCATAGAAAACCTCTCCCATGAGTGAGGAAGAGCTATAAAGAACTGAATCTATGAAGGAGTGAAATTGGGCTGAGTGAACTGTGGGTGGGTTTCTGAATGAGTAGAGGCTCTGTCTCTAAGGGCAGAAATACCTACCTCAAAGGGTTGGGCGAGGATTACATTTTCTAATGAGTGGCCCATGGCAGACACTCTAAATATCAGCTCCTTCGTCAGGATCTACTCCCTTTGGTTGGGTTTCAATCCCTTGGATTATCCATAAAATGAGCTTTTTTACATTGAAGTTTTGACTGCCTGCAGTGAAAGTCTGTAACAGAGCAGGTAAAATTCTCTGGAAATGGGGTGCCTATAGTATGCTAAAACCCTCCTTCTTTTAAAAAAATGTTTATTTTGTTTATTTTGAGAGAGAGAGAGAGAGAGCAGGGGAGGGGAAGAGAGAGAGGAAGAGAGAGAATCCCATGAACACTCTGTGCTGTTAGTGCAGAGAGCCTGATGTGGGGCTTGAATTCACGAAGTGTGAGATCGTACCCTGGGCCGAAAGCAAGACTGGGTCGATTTACTGATTAAACAACCCAGGCACCCCTAAAACCTTCCCCCTTCAAACATATAACAATGCTGGATAAAGTATCAATGGCTTTTAAAATTTTTTAAATTTTTAAATTTATTTTTGAGAGAAAGAGATCACGAGAGGGAGAAGGGCAGACACACACACACACACACACACACACACACACACACACAGAATCAGAAGGAGGCTCCAGGCTCTGAGGTGTCAGCACAGAGCCCGATGTGGGGCTCGAACTCATGAACCGTGAGATCATGACCTGAGCTGAGGTCAGACACTTAACCGACTGAGCCACCCAGGAGCTCCTAAATGCTTTTTTAAAATATTAAATGTTTTTCAAGTGCATTGTGTGGAGAAAAAAATCAAAGATCAAAAAGGCTAAGTAGGAGCACAAATTAGAGAGGGGAGTACTAACAAATTCGGCAGCTCTAGGTTGCTTGGCTATTCCAGTAACTTAGCTGTGGGTTCAGCTTAATGGTGAATTGGGTTAGGTGTCTCCATGTAAATTTAGGGTCTTTGAAGGTCTGTGCCTTCAAAGAAAGGATGAACCAAAATATATTCTCCCACGAGTGTAAATATTCAGGCAGTGTAAATCTCAAATATTTTGAGAAGTTTTGACCATATCTTATGGAGGTTTGACATCTATTTCATAGTACACACGTGGTCTGCTGGTCTGCGAAATATCAGAATAAGAATGTGACATTATGGTGCCAGATTGGTGGTGGCCAGGGACTCATCAGGAGTAAATGAAAACCTCTACAGAGTAAAATGCCTTCAACCTAGACTTCAAAGAAAGATCCAAAATTCATGAGTTAAAAAAGAAAAATCAGAGAGTGGATAAGTAAACAAGACATTATGAGTGAGAGTCTGCAAACCCAAGATAGAGCAGAATGAAAACAGACTATCAGATATTGAAATTATTGAAAGCAAATATAAAATAAATGTATTTCATGTGTTTTCAGAAAGGAAAGAATGTCTTGAAAATGAGAAGAGAGAAAGAGAGCATGAAAAATGATGACTCAGATTTGAAAAAGTAGTAAACGTATCTTCCAGAAACAAGTCTATAAAAAATAAAATGGGAAGCTCACGGCCAGGGCTAACAGTATGTTAGCCAGAACTAAGGGGAGAACTAGTGACACCAGGGACCGTCATGGAATTGTGCAGAGCACAGGGCAGAGGGACAAGGAGGTGGAAACAATAAAGGGAAAGGAAGAACATGTATGCAAAGTAAAAAACCGTAACCCACGTTCAGATGCTCATGGAAAGAGATAATGCAGAGGACAGAGCATAGGTGAAGAGACCGTGGTGGGGAATTCTCTTGAATCATGAAATCCATGAATCCTCTGACTTGGGAACTTTGGGGAATCACAAGCAGGACAAGAGAAAGCCACGTGAGATTTACCATATCGAAAGAACTGAATACTGAAGATTACCCGAGAAGTTGCCGGAAAGAAACAAATGATGTAAAAAGAGCAACAACCAGACAGCTGATGCCTCAAAATGGTAGTGGAGAAAAACACAGTGCAATCATAGTTTCAGTGGGCTGGGAGAAAGTGATGTCAACCCAGAAAAGGGTACCCACTGGAAACGTCTTTCAGAAAAATAAAGGTATTTTCAGATGAACAATGACAAGAAAATATGTTATCTGTGGAGGCTTCCTCATGGAAGTATGCTCCAGAAGGAAGATGTGCACCCCAGAAAGAAGTTGGGTACAGATAGATTGATGAGTAAAGACTTCAGAAATGCAATGTAAATCTATAAAGAAAATCCAGCAGAGATAACGCTGAGTTTCAGATACTATTTGCCTGCTTGGGGAAGGAAGCAAAGAGAATTTCAATATATTTTTATGTTCTACTTGAGCTCAGTGGTGAGTACATGATTGCATATTTTATATTCTGTATACCTGAATGTCAATTACAATCATACATGTATGTATTCTTCTGCATGTTTGAAACATGACTTATTATAAAGATTTAAATATTATCTCAAAACCCACCTGGAAAATTGCACTCTGGACAAACAAGTTCAAAATTTGCCCTAATCTAACATGTGTTAGTGCCTACAAAAGTTACGAAGGTAAGAATGGAAATAAACATGGCAATTAGAGAAGACTGTACTAACATCTCTTAAAAACATTAATTAGAAAATAGATACATTCCCATAGGGGGCATTTTACCATTTGATGATAGAATCTGTCAGATTATTTCATGGGACAGTTTGGTCATGTGATCTTTTGTTTCCTTCTTTGGTGGCCTTTAGGAAGCTCAAGTCCCAGTTTGTGGTCAGTTGCTCTGGCTTTCTCACAGTGGGGGCCTGGCATTACCTCTCTTGGTGAATGGCACCCCAAAGTTGGCCAAAGGCAAGCCTGATAGTTTGGGTAGCAAAGGGAGCCTTGCAGTTCAGGTTGAGAGTAAAGCAGGAAAGGGATCAAAACAAAGTTTGCCTGTTTGCCCTCTACCAAGCACTTCCCAGCTCACTGTCATGACCTTTCTCTCCCAACTGGACAGCAAGCGCCTTGAGGACAGGACCCCATCTCTGTGGCCCTTCATCACGTATCCAGTGACACCAGCCGAGTGGCAAGTGCCCCTTGCTGGGAGGTCAAGTGCATGACTACGTGATGCATCATGGACTCCAGGCAGGACAGGGGTGCTAGCTGGCTGTTTGGGGATCCCTCCATGTGGTGGTCCTGGCTGTTTTTCTAGATTTCCTCCTATACATCCACCAAGATGAGATGTATTGTGAGCATCTGAACCTTTTGTAAGTGATTCTCTGATGAATTAATTATCCTGTAAACGCATCTGCTATTTTGCATCAAATTTGTAAGGTTTACACATTGTCTTTGCTCTGTGTACTGGGCTCAGGGTAGAGAACATCCACTCATGTGTGCACTGTGTGCGCCCATGCACACGCACATGCACACATACCACACCACAACAGCACCTAGACCACACACACACTATACATACATACCACACCCTGTGTATCCTCACACACACCACACACACCACACCACAGACATCACATACATGCACACACACCACACCACACACACCTAATGCACATACAGACTACACACTGTGTGCTCGCACATACCCCATGCACACCACACCACGTATACTGCATACATACACCATACACAAACATACATGTCATACCGTGTCACCACACACAGACCCTCCACACACACCCCACATACCCCACATACACCACACACACCACACCACCACAGCACCTTTTACCACACAGACCCCACATACATACCACACACTGTGTACCCTCACACACCATACACACCACACACACACACACACACACATACACACACATGCACACCACACCACATACACCACGTAGGTACCACACATGCCATACCCCCCACCACACATACATACATACACACACGATAACACATACACCACACACACCATACCACACACATGCACACACACACACACACACACTATACCACACACACCACATACCACACACTCAAATCACATTCATTACACACATCATTTACCAGCAAAAGTTTCACAATGTTTTCATGCCGCTGTCTGTGAATTCAAAGGACAGTATCACATGAAATATTTGAACTACTTTGCACATGTTACAGGCTCTTGAGAGGATGAGTTCATAAAAAATGACGCTGAGACTGAATTAGCAGGAGAACAGGGGCAGCCGCCCACGGGGAAGTGGAGCTGACTCCAGACAGGACAGGGGTGCTGGCCGCCGCTCTGGGGATCCCTCCACAAGGCAGCTGCGGACTTCCAGGAGGGTAGGGAGCACCAAGCAGCTTCAGAGAGCCTTTCTGCCCTTGTGGCCACCAGAGCCATGTCCCCGCCTGGCCCCATGCTCCCTGGCTCCCCAGCTTCGGGTGAGAGCCCCGACCTACATTCCTTTGTCTCAGAACCAACCAGAACCACTGCCACAGCAGGTGCATTCATGAGCTGGGCCAGCAAAGACCTGGGGCCTGAGCCTCCTGCCGTCAGAGGCCCACAGGAAGGGGTACCGCCACCACATTTGGGGACAGCAAGCTGGTGACATGGTCTCAGCAGAATGGGATGGTGTTGTCATGTGCCACCTTCTTGAGTCACCACTGCTGGGGGAGGCCTTCCCCCTGCCAGGACACAGGAGGTGTGGACGCAGGTGCACAGCCTTCAGAGGATGAGCCAGCCCCATCGGGAGAACGGAACTCAGCAGCTGAACTAGTTGACACACTATGTCTCTGCCTGTGCTGTTTCCTGGGTTGCTTGGGGTTTGATGGGCATGTAAAAACCCCCAGTCTGCCCAGGACGTCCAGCAGCAAGGCAGCCGACGAGGCGTGTGTCCACCGACATAAACTCTGAGGGTGTCCCAGAGCTCCCTCCATACCAGCTTCTGGAAAGATGAGGAGTGCAGCAAGTTGGGGCCCCGGCACGGCCAAGAGAGACCTGACATCCTCATAAACAGCACCCCCTCCTCCACACCTGCCTAGACAGAGATCCCTGTATCTTCCTCAAACTTCCTTCCCTGCTCTTGTCAGCATCGATTTATTTATTTTTAAGTGTTTGCTTATTTATTTTGAGAGAGGAAGAGAGAGTGCAAGAAGGGGAGGGACAGAGAGGGAGACCCAGAATCCAAAGCAAGCACCAGGTTCTGAGCTGTCAGCACAGAGTCCGACCTGGGGCTCAAACCCACAAACTGTGAGATCATGACCTGAGCTGAAGTTAGATGCTTAACCAACTGAGCCACCCAGGCGCCCCTCTCTCAGCATTTATTAACATAAGAAGGTTCCGTGGGTGGGAAAGGAGAAACTGAAAAGTACAGCGGCCTGGGCCCAAGAGTTCCCAGGACAAATCTGGACTGTGGGATCATAGAGGCGTGGACTCGAGGGACTGAACAGAACAGTTTGCTGTGGAGAGGGCATGGAGGTGGCACAGGTGGGAAGGACAGGACCGCACAGAGGGACTTCTCCAAAGATCTGGCTCCCACATCAAATGCCTGCAATGGCTCTACACTTCATTGAGATCAAATGCACAGGGACTGGGCAGTTTTCCAACTTGCCCTTAATTGTACTCCTGACAGCATAGCTTTATTGTTGGCTTCTAAATGTTGTGAATGCCAAGAAAATCAGACACCATAAAATGAAGGCTAGATTTTAAAACCAAATATTAACCATACCTTTCATGTTTAAGTGTTTCCCAGTGGACAGAATGTGTTTTTACACCCATTATTGCATTCCCCTCCCACTACTGACTGTATGAATTATGCAAAGAGTCATGCCCACTTTGCAGATGAAGAAACTGAAGTTCAGAGAGGTTAAGTGATTTGTGCCATGTCACACAGCTATTACGTGGCGGAGTGGGGACTAGAATTCGGGGCTTCTTTTCACACGATTTGGTTCTGGCACTTCTCTGCCCCCACTATGGTCCCACTCATTTGACCGTGATACTACTACAAAGATGCAGGTGATTTTTTCCACTGACCACATTTCCCCAAGTGCTCTCTCCCTTTCTCAATAAAATTGGCCATTATTTGGATGGGTTGACATCCATAAAATTTGAAAATATGAGAAATTCTGGATTGTAGTGTAAAGAAAACATGCCTTCTGCAGATTTCTGAATAATGAGGACATGCTGTAGGAAGAAATTAGTTTTGTCATATAGTCTCTTGTGCAGAAAGTTCAAGTCTCTGCCTTCCATGGAGTCAATCCTCATCAGTTAGAGAGGCAAATCAAGTTCTGGAGAGGTGGCTGCATTGTCCAGATTTAGGTAGGAAAAGAGTCTACTCAACAGCGTACACAAAATCATGACCCGGGATTCTTAGAACTTGTGACTCTTTCTTGCCAATGTGAAGCAGGCTGGGCCCTTTCGGAAGCTCAGCACTTCATTTATAGATGCACATTTAGCACTGGAGTTGGGGTGTGACCTTGACAGAAACACACACACACACACACACACACACACACACACACATACACACACACACACAATCTAACTTGCAAGCCCAAAGAGTCACATTCTTGATTCCCCTCCATAAAGAGGAGAGTTTGCCTAATTGGAGAAGTTCATGGTCCTCCAAGAGAGCAAACAAGGTAGGAACATGGACATGTGCTATGGCTGTTGAAGCTGGCACATCGGAAATTATTTAGTTAGATCCAGGAAGGAAATGCTCTTTAAATGTGGTCCATCTGGGTGATGGTTCTAAAGAAACAGAAAATGGCAAGACCCTGTTTTGTGCAGGTATGGAGATCACGTTCTCTTACACACGTTGTTCGGTGTGAAATCAACTCAATATTTTGTAAAGCAAAATTTAGGAATTTCTCTAAGAACGTTGGTCTAGCAATTTCTCCTCTAGGACCTTCTCATAAAGAGATACCACTAGCTGAGCACGCAGAGCTCCGCTCAGTGACGTTTATCTTAGGATTGCTTACAAAGTGAAACATCTAGGGGCACCTGGGTGGCTCAGTCAGTTGAGCATCCAGCTTTGGCTCAGGTCATGATCTCACAGTTCATGGGTTCGAGCCCCATGTCAGGCTCTGTGCTGACAGCTCAGAGCCTGGAGCCTGCTTCAGATTCTGTATGTCCCTCCCTCTCTGCCCCTTCCCTGCTCATACTCTGTCTCTTTCTGTCTCCCAACAATAAATAATGTTAAAAAAATTAAAAAAAAAAACAACAAAATGAAACATCTAGTAAGAACAAATGGCAGTCCATGGGCAATGGGTTGGATAGATGGTGGTCTAGTTAGCCAGCGGGATTCTATTTGGCTAAGAGAGAAGGCGATTGCCCTACATGTCCTCCTGTGAAGTTATCTCTATCCCACAGAAAGCAGAGAAAGCAAACTACAGGATAGTTTCTATATTGAGTTTCCATTTCTTAGAAACAAGAAAAATAAAAGGACATATATGCATAATATACATTTAAAACATCATATGACATGAATAGCAGACTGGAAAGAGATACACCGAGTTTCGGTAGTTTTCATCTTTTGGAAGAGGGAATGGGGAAATTGCTGTCTTTTTTTTCCTCCCTTCCTCTTTTCTTTCCTTCTTTCTTTCTCTTTCGTCCTTTCTGTACAGAGTCTGGTATTTTTAAGATTTTTTGCATCAGAAAAATACTCCTTTCCTAAGTGCAAACGTCAATAGAAATTTAAGGAAGGAAGGGCCAGCGTGTCCAGGGACCTTTTCTACACTGGGCAGGGTGCTAACTGTCTTATGTGCATAATCTCACAGACTACTCACAAAGTCTCTGTGGGGCAGGTAATGGCATCATCTTGTCTTACAAACAAGAGATGTGAGAAGCAGGGAGAATAAATAACTTGCCCGAGGTTCCGTGGCTGGTGAGGGCAGAATGGCGACCTGACTTTGGGCTTCAGACCAGGAGGCCCGCATGTCTACCTCTGGCTGGGACTCTGCCTCAGGGAGCCGTCTGTCTGGATGTCTACAGGGAGCCTTTAAGGGGCTTGACTAGGGCACCAGCAGATCCCATTTGTCTTGGCTAGGGGAGGTCTGGAGCTTTCTCAGAGCGACACGGTATTCCTCTGTGATGTGTTGTTGTCCCCAGCTGGTGCCAGTCCCTGCAGGCTCCCCGGCCTTCTCTGGACTTCCTTTCCAGGGTGGGGTGGAAACAGCCCTTCATCTGAAACACAGTGGTCCCCACCCAGCTCCCAGAGAAAGCCAGGGGCAGCTGGATGTCGGGGTGCTGTTTTCCTGGGTGAACTGGGTCAAAGGTACTGAGGGAGAGAGGCTGTCTGATGCGCCCTGGCATCTCTTCTTCTGGGAACAGGGTTTTGGCTCTTTTGCAAGTGGCCACGGAGGTCCGATTACAGGCTTGCGGGGCTGGAGTAAAGGCCAGGCCTGGGGTCACGTGAGGCCTGAGAACTGCGTGGGGAACTAAGTTGCCCCAAAGCCCTCAGCCAAGTGGGACAGGCCTCAGCGGGCCCTCTCCTCACCTCTCAGGGGGCCCCTGGCAGCACCGGCCTCTCTAAGGGAGCTCAAGAGACTGAATGTGTCTGGGGTTCAGAAGCTCCAGGAAAACCGCTTCTGGGCCCTGTTCCTGGCCAGGTGCAAAGCCACACCAATAGGGACATTCATTTTTATCCCAAATTGCTTTCAGCCCAGACTGCTTTCGTCTACCTAACCACACCTGGGCTACTGCTGCTCATCTTTTAAGAATTCTACGAAGGTGTGTCCTCCCCGGGCACGTTTTGCCACAAGTAGGCCAGGCCGGGGCCCTTGTGACACTCTGAGAAATCTGAGGGCAGCACCCTCTCCCCCACTGCACTCCCCAGGTCAGGAGCATCGATTGTCTCCACAGCACTTTCTCCCACTGGACCATAAGCCACGGCGAGACATCAGTGTCCCCTCCCCTAATCACAGGCATAGGGCTCAGCTGGGACCTGCCTGAGCTGAAAGGTAAGACAGCTCTCTGTCCAACCAAGTGCAGGTGTCAGCCCCCATGCAAGGGGCTGGCATAGGATGTGTGTCCTGCTCGAGGGGAGAAAGCCCACAAAAGGGATTCTTGGGAGAGTGACAAGGGGCAGCCTGTGAATGATGTCACAGGAGACAGGCTGCCAACGGATAACGAGCACACGTCACAGAAGACACCCCTCTTGGCAGATTCATGGGATGAAACACAGGCATCTAGGAAGACAAATTCGGACAAGGAGACTCACTGCCCTCGGAGCTGATTAGGTATTTTGGCACAGTACACAAACTGCATAATCAGACATGGCCATCCCCCAAAATAACATTAAAATACCACACGCTGAGCTCCTGCTGGGATTGGGTACCAGGTTACGTATGTCATAGATGATATTTCACTGAATTTTCCTATCAATTCTATGAAAAAGTGATTATTCTTCTCATTTTAAAGACAGGGTAAACTGAGGCTAAAAAAAGACATTTTCTCAAGGCCATCCTTTCAAGGAGAAGTCAGCATCCAGTCCCACTGTCCTGGCTCTCGGGGATCGCTTCTAGCCTACCATCCACAGGGACTCAGGACACCCAGTGGAAAGGCCATGTCCATACACACTGTAGAAGAAACTGGCAAAAGAGAAGAAACACGTCCAAGGAAAAGACAGGCACAGGCTTTGGAAAATGAGAGATGTGAGAGGATGGGGGAGGTCATCTGGGATATCTTACAAAACAAGCTGATGGCAAAAGCCAACGGGTTTCTCTTTTAGGAGAAGCAGCACCTGCTAGTGTGGGGGCCACGGAGGGAGAGGACATGGTGACGCCGCAGCACCTGTCTCTCCACGGGCCGTGGCCACAGGCTCCACGGCCTAGGGCCAAGATGACCGGGCTGAGGCACGGGCCAGCTCTGGCCCCAGAGAATGATAAACAAGGGCAGACAAATAAGAAAGAACAAAGAATTCTGACTGGGCAGAAAACAAGTGTGGCAGCAACAGAAAAGCTACAGTCATTAAGTTTGCCAACAAAACCAGAAAGGAATGGTGCAGGAGGCGGTGGGTCTAGTAAGAGATGAGGTGAAGCCAAAGAAGAAAAAAGGATGGAGAGGCAAAACCCTTCCGTTGAAACAAAGCTACCCAGAAGTGTACAGATAAATATTATTTGTGAGAAATACAGGCCTGTTTTTAAGGAATGTTGAGAGAATCTCTTATAGTGGAGGAAGAAAGTAATGAATATAAATATAAATAAATACATAAATTCCATTATTTTTAAAAAGTCTGTGAGGAGTACATTGAACTAACTATATGAAATTAATTAGTATGTAAGACTTGATTTAAATCACAAGGACATTGGGATCAATCAATTTCAAAATAACTGTGAAGCTCACTCCATGTCCAAGGCCCTGTGGTAGATCCTGGGGCCACCAAGAAGAACTGGACATGTGGTTTGTCTTTGGGAGCCCACACCATAGTTAGAAGTGGACAGTGGTGTGTGCCAAGGGCAGGCACTGGGGTACAACCCAGCTTTGGCAATAAGGTGCTACATTTTCTTAGAGAATTGAAAAATGATAATAAAACTGATAAAAGCAGTCATTCTAAAAAAAAATTGGTGACAAAATACTCCTCTTCTCAGGAAAGTCTTTTGTTGGTTTAAGCAACGTTGTCAAAATTTCAGCCTGTGGGCTAAATCCAACCAGCTGCCTTGTTTTTTAAATAAAGTTTTATTGGAACACAACCATGTTCATTAATATATGTGCCACCTATGGCTTCTTTCTTTCATGCTACAATGGCAGAGTTGAGTAGTTGTGATAGACACCAGATGGTCTTTCTTTATACAGGAAATAAAATATTTACTGTCTGGCCTTTACAGAAAAAGTTTGCCAACACTTGGTCTAAGTTACAAACAATGGCTACAGTGACTATTGAGTTTTTATAACATATATGTCAACTTCAATCAGCACATTTTTATTACCTGTTCTTTAGTAAACTTTATATTCTATAAGGAAAGTGAATTTAATGACTCCTAGGTCTGTGATCTTTTTGGAGGTCTCTGTTGTATACATTTGTTTTGAGAGTGAATTTGTCACTGGTTGGTCTCTGTTTCTCTCTCTCCCTTTATAATATTCTTGACTTTAAAGAGTAGGTGCAAGGGGCACCTGGGTGGCTCAGTTGGTTAAGCATCTGACTCTTGGTTTTGGTTCAGGTCATAATCTCTTGGTTAGTGAGTTCAAGCTGACATTGGCCTCTGAGCTAACAGTGTGGAGACTGCTTGGGATTCTCTCTCTCACACTCTCTCTCTGCCCTTCCCCCACTTGCTCTCTCTGTCTCTCTCAAAATAAATAATAAACTTGAAAAAAAAAAAAGAGTAGGTCCAAAATCATGATGATAGCACTCTGATTATAAGGTAGTAGAAACAGAGCTTGAGTTGTTCCAATTTCTGTTTTAGAGGACCACTTAGATCTTTTGCTCATGTTTAAAACTTAAAAGAGTACAAACAACAAGGTGTAATAATTTTGCTGGATAAGCACAAATTTAATTTTATTATTATTTTTAATAATTTTTATTTTTACTTTATTCTTATAGTTATATAATTATATTATATATTATATTGTAATAGTAATCATATTATATATTAAATAATTATTATTTATATATTTGAGAGAGAGAAAGGACACAAACAAGGGAGGGGCAGAGAGAGAGAGAGAGAGAGGATCCTAAGCAGACTTCATGCTGTCAGCGCAGAGCCCAATGACAGGTTTAGTCCCACGAATGGTGAGATCATGACCTAAGCAGAAATCATGAGTCAGACGTTTAACCAACTGAACCACTCAGGCACTCTGGTAAGTGCAAATTTTAGCTCCTATATGTAGTGTTTTATAGAATTTACTTATTTACTTGAGAGAGACAGTGCAAGTAGGGGAGGGGCAGAGAGAGAGAGAGAGAGAGAGAGAGAGAGAGAGAGAGAGAGAGAGAGAGAGAGAGAGAGAATCCCAAGCAAGCTCCACAATGTAATTGCAGAGCCTGACTCAGGGCTCAGACTCACAAAACTGTGAGATCATGACCTGAGCCTAAACCAAGATTCAGAGGCTTAACCACCTGAGTTACCCCAGGTGTCCCTATTTTATAGTTTAAATACTTGCATTAAAATTGAAGTTAATTTGCTTATAAATGTGATTTGGTTTAAAACTAAAGAATGAAGAAAGACCAAAGGTCATGATAGAATGTCAGGAGGTTCCAGATGGGGGACAATCCTTCCAAATGGAGGAAATCCATTTTTTGTCCTGTCTGTAGAAAATGCTCCCAATAGCCATCATCATGCCTATGAGGATGTGAGTGTGTGTGTTCACCTGTGCACCAGCAAGCACGAGTGTGCATAAAGTGCAGCCCCACTGCTCTCTGTAACCAATATGTGTAGAACTTGGTGACGGTTATTTAACTGCAAGCATGCACATGAGAATCAACACAATCTTAAGGATTGCACTGGTGGAAAGGGACTAAAATGAGGAAGGAAAGGCCTTCCAATTTATGCTGCTATGTTTATTTTAAACTCCTTCCCTCCTTCACTCCTTCCCTCTTTCCCCCTCCCCTTCTCTCTCACTCCCTCTTTTCCCTCCTCTCTGCCTTCTTCCCTTCTTCCTTCCCTCCCTCTCTTTCTTTCCTTTCTTCCTTCCTTCCTCCCTTCTCGCCTCCCTCCTTCCCTTCCCATCCTTCCCTCCTCCTTCCCTCCCTCCTTTCTCATCCTTCCCTCTTTCTTTCTTCTCTACTCCCTCCTGCCCTACCTTCCTTCCTTCCTTCACTTCTTCCTTCTTTGCTCCCTTTCTTTCTTCCTTAGACATGTACTGAGCACATACTATGTATGTGCTAGGCATTGTTCCAGATTTGGGAAACACAGTCCCTGCCCTAATAGAACTTAGGGCTGTGGGTGCATGTGCGCACGAACACGTCCTGAGGAAGCAAAGGGGTTCATGGAGCCATATGTGAATCTTTCCCATAGCAACTTCAACATTAAAGATTCTTGGAAAGATCAGACTGTTGAATAGGTTGGGAGAAAGATGAGCATGTTGTCCAGCTCTACCTGCAGGGCCTTCCCAGTGTTGCTGGTGGCTCCTCGACCCACAGGTCTGATCATCTGTGTACACCTCTGACTTGTGAGCCACTGAAGAGTCATAACTGTGACCCTGACCATAACAAGGACAGCCATTTATTTGCCCTTTGAAATGTGACCAGCTGGCCCATTAATTTCGCAGCCTTAATTCTAAGAGGAAATTAGATTCCAACCAGAGTCATTAATCTTTTAAAAATAGAGCCACAATAGGAGAACATTGATAATCAGAATGTAATTTTCTGAGTTAGGAAGTGGTCAAGACACCAGTGTCAGGCTCCTATACATCTAAGGTTCCCAAGGCATTTTCTCGAATGACTCAACCAGGTCAAAGCAATGGTTTTAAGTCTTGGAAAAAGAAAAAAAGACCACTTCAAAGGGCCGAGCTTTCTAAAATTTACTGAGAATCTTGGCCAGCAATGACAAGGGGATTAGCATCTATTGAATCATTAACACCCAGTCATTGATCATTCTCCTACTCAACCTCTCTTCTTATTGAGACAATTATTTAGGATATGGTTTATTTTTTTAATGTTTTTTATTTATTTTTGAGAGACAGAGAGAGACAGTGTGAGCAGGGGAGGATCAGAGAGAGAGGGAGATACAGAATCTGAAGCAGGCTCCAGGCTCTCAGCTAGCTGTCAGCACAGAGCCTGATGCCGGGCTCAAACCCACAAACCATGAGATCATGACCTGAGCTGAAGCCGGGCGCTCAATTGACTGAGCCACCCAGGTGCCCCAGGATATGGGTTTATAAAGTGGTACCCAAGGTGGCTCAGTGATGGTTAAACAGCTACCCATTTATGTACATTTATATTCCTTTTTAAAAGTTGTTATGCTTTCTGTAGTCTGTCAGCTCTTAAAAAATGATGATGATTTTCATTAAAGGAAACTAGGTCTCTCTCAATAATTTAATCTAAAAGCAAAACCTCTCCTAATTCGTTTATATTCTTTTAATTTAATCCTTTATTGCTTCTGTATTCTACTCAAACTGAAACATTTTTTACCCACATTTGGTTTTTGTTCAATTCATCTCTTTTATTTTTAGTGATTTAATTCCAGGTCTTTTAGAAATACACTCCTATTGTCTAAAGCTTCTAAGGAAAATTTGCTGTAGAGAGTAGGCATAAATATTTGGCCTCTATGGCACCCACCTAGTATATATTTTTAAAAAAAGAGCAAACATAAAACCAAAGTAATGTGAAGATTTACTGACCCAGTGTCACCATTTTTGGTGACATTTTTGGAGAAGGCCTTTCATAGGTTCTGTTATACCTGCTCCTAACTACTCAAGAGCTAGAGCTAATGGTGCCATCAGCCTCCATGGAAAGAATAAAGACAGGCTAATGAGGACTTAAAATTCATCTCTGACTTTCAGGTTCCAATAAGAAGGAATGCAGTGTGGGACAAGAACCCTATGTCAATGAGTCAAACTTTGGTTTGGTTCCACAAGTGCTGTCACCAATAGGAGGGATTATGATTTGAGCCCTAATAACCAAATCAGAATCAAGAGTCCATTCACTTGCAGAGTGACTCTGCAGATCTTTATTAAAATAATTTCTTAAGTGCTTGACTATATTCCTGAGTGCAAAACAAAGATTTCTTCTAAAACCATACTTCCCTTTTTCTTTGCAAATCAATTGGCATTTTTTTCCATCTCCACCTTTCTTATATGTATATTATCCCTTTATAATTCCCAATCCAGAATACATTATAGCTCTGCTTTCATTGTGCAAGAGATGTGTGCCTCCAAACACACACTAGAATATTCTTCTGAAAACCTCAGAAGAGTCACATCAGAATTGACTCTGAGGAAAAGGTATGTTTCCAATGTTTCTATGCTCTGTGGTGGGAATTAGAACATGTCTGTCCACAGGAGAGCCTCGATTTCTTCTCCTATGGATGTACTGGCCTTTCCACTGATACCCTACTGTGCCCATTAATATATGTTGTTAGGAAGGAGAGAGTAAATCAGTGTTGTTCATATTCCATGGGGAGTCTTCCTCCTGCCCAATCAGCTCAACGTATTTTGACTTTTCCTCCTCATGAAGTATCAGAAGAGGTAGTAACTATAATATATTAAAGTCAGTTATACAAGCAATGTCACAAGCAGAAAGTTTATAAAACAGAAAAGATTTCTCTATATTTACCGGAAGCACTGAAACAGAATAAGTATTAAATATTGGCAAATTACTATGCCATGTGGCTTTTGGGTTGAGTTGTTCAATGCTTCATATGGGTGAGAAATATCTTGATGAATGTGTCATTTAACTTGTATGTCAATGGCAAACTGATTTTGTTATAGAAGAAAAAATAAATTTTATTTTTAATTCAAAATGTCAGAAATGTCAGCAGCCGAAGTGACTGTTGGTTTAACCACATCTTCTCTAAATTGGCAACACAAGGCAAAGGCCTAAATTTAAGCACTGCAATTATGGTTTTGGTTTCAGACCCATTGCACAGTTGTTAGTTACCATACTTGAGTAGGGGAAAAAACTGCTCAGGGTAAGGAAAGGAATTTGCAAACTGCCACAGCAGGTTAATTTAGACTAGCTTGGACTCCAATCATGAGAGTCACGCATGCCTTCTGGAATTTTTTGGCCAACCTTGTCCTAGTTAGCTCAACAAGAGAAGACTTCTCTGGTTTTTAAAATGAAAAAAGAGAAATGAGAAGAGGCATTTGAAAATTGAACGCCAATGTGCACCAACTTGGTAATAAACTATATAAAAAATAAAAATAACAATAAAAATAAAAAATAAAAATAAAAATTCAAAAAAATAAAAATAATATTCAGTGCCTAATAATTTTTAAGCAGAAATTAGTAATAATTGTTTTCATATAGAATTCATGATGTATGTAATGAAGTTATTTTTTGGCTACACATACCATGTTTCATATTCTTTCTCCCTGTATTGCTATTTTCATTTTTCCTTTGAATATTTAACTGTTGGTTATTCTATATGAGATATTCTGAAAATAAAAGGGTTGTGAGTTGTAAATTAAATTTTTTATTACCAAATTATTTTACAATTCGGCTATTATTATACTTATTTATATCAGACTGAGAATTAGTAACATAGTTTTTTATCTCTGTTTTGGACAGATTCTATGAAACAGTGTACTATAATTAAAATTACACTTATTAAAACAAAACAAAAAAAAAGAAAGAAGATCGAACGCATGGGCAATGTTTTCAAATGGAAAACCCCTTAACTAGAAATCCAAAGTTTGAAGACTAGCTTTTGGGTTTCAATGTCTTTCAACCTACCTAGGTGGAAGTTAGGGTCGGTGACTACCACACCTAGGCTTGGACTCAAGATTTGTGTTTCGCATCCTACCATCATTATGCCGTCATGACAGTTCTTTTGGCTTCAATTTTTTTGCAGCCACAAAGCGGCCTCCATGCTTCCAAGGTGATGTGTGATCAAGGTGGCAATGACCATATTATTTGCATTACTTCATTCAAACAGCCCAGAAATTCCACCCCAAGTCTCTACTCTGGAGTAAATCCTGAACAGGTGAACCGGACCCACATACAAGAATATCCGTGTCCAAAAATTGTACACATTAAAAAAATTTTTAATGTTTATTTATCATCAAGAAACAGAGAGAGACAGAGCACGATCATGGGAGGGGCAGAGAGAGGGGGAGACACAGAATCCGATGCAGCTCCAGGCTCTAAGCTGTCAGCACAAAGCCTGATTCGGGGCTCAAACTCAAAAACTGCAAGATCATGACCTGAGCAGAAGTCGGACACTCAACTGACTGAGCCACCCAGGTGTCCCTGCACACATTTTTTTTTTAAAGTCTAGATTTCTAACATCAGAAGAATGAATTCTAAATGGGATGTTTGTAGGGATGCCTGGTGGCTCAGTCAGTTAAATATTGGACTCTTGATTTTGGCTCAGGTCATGATTTCATGGTTTGTAGAATTGAGCCCCATGTTAAGCTCTATACTGACAGTGAGGAGCCTGCTTAGGACTCTCTCTCTCTCTCTCTCTCTCTCTACCTCTTCCTATTCTCTGTCTCTCTTTCTCAAAATAATCAATAAATAAGAATAATGGAATATATATATATATACACATATATGTATATATATGTTTGGGTGTGTGAGGACATGCACACAAAAACAATGGGATACAATTCAAGAGTGAAATGTTTGTTTTCAACATGCATATTTCTCAAGATGCAAACTATTGTTTGAAAGTAACAATTTTAAATAAGACATATGGGTAAGGTTCAATTTATTTGGAATTTGTATGCAATTTCATACTCTGCCATGTTTTATAATAAGCATGTAATAAAGTTATAAATAAATGCACGGGGATGAGAAACACCAGCTCCAGAGAGTATTATTTTTCCTCTTGGGACCAGGTGGAGAGTAATGTCAGAGGACATAATGGACTGGGCAATATGTAATTACTAATATTTTAATGGACAGTAAACACAAGAGTCATCATGAGACTATTTCAATTAATTAATTAATTAATATTAATTGATCAATAAACTATATTTTATTATACCAGCCTCTAATCCTTTCAGTACAGGAAATGCTACCCACTTAAAAATCCACAGGAGAGGAGTAAATGGGGTGAAGAACCAGAGACACATTCTTTCTAGATACTTGGTAGAGAAAGCAGCCTGTTGTAAAGGTGAATAGCAGAACTGAATCATTGGCTGAGCTGACCTGTGTAGTTTTGAAGGGAAAGAAGCCAGTAGGAAGAGAGAGATTTAGTATTCTGTAAAGGTGATGATTGACATGGTAGGACTCCGGAGTAGGGCTGGAGGAAATGGCAGTAAGAAGCGGATGGGAGAGGTGACTAGTAATGAGGAAGAGGCAGCATTTCTCCTAAAGCTGGAATGGAATGAAAGACAGAGCCAGAGAGGGTGAACTCTTTGATTCTCGGAGGATATGAGCTAAAGAAGCTTGTGCGGGGGCGCTTGGGTGGCGCCGACGCTTGGCTAAGGCTCAGGTCGTGATCTCACAGTTCGTGAGTTAGAGCCCCGTGTCTGTGCTGGCAGCATGGAGCCTGCTTAGGATTCTCTCTCTCCCACTCTTTGTGCTCCTCCCCCGCTCTCGCCCACTCTCTCTCTCTTTCTCCTTTCTCTCTCTCTCTCTCTCAAAAGTAAATAAACATTTAAAATCAAGAACTGAAAAGCCAACTTTGGGAGCGATCTGGGATTGTGGTTGGCTCAGCAGACCCACAAGTAGGTCAAAGGGGCCTTGAGACTCCCAGTTGAGCGTGAGAGCAAAATTGAAGTGTCTGACCACAGAATGTTAGCTGAACAGAGCTTGGGAGTGTCAAGTAGGAAAAACAAAGTGAAGCAGGAAGGGGAAGATGCTGGCTGGAGGCCCCATTGGGAACAAAAAGCATGACCAGCAAGAGGAGGTGGCTGAACTGTTGGGTGATAGCAAATGCAGTGCCGTATCAATTGAGTCAGTGTCATTGAGGAGGGTGACATGAGGGAGAGGATCTCTAGGAGCTGCCAGATGGCAGGGGCCCTAGAGGGAAAGTGGCATGAGCCTCACAGACCAGTGGGAAGCAAAGAGAAGATAAAGTACTTTTTCTCTCCTCTACCAATGACCTGAATTTTATAGACAAAAGACCATGTTGATAAAAGCACAAAGAACTAGCACTAACAGTGGATAGTTGAATGCAGTTGAAAAGTATACAACCGAAACTATGGTAACATGGCCGCTCAGATGCTCTACCACTTAATATGGGCCTTCACCTCCAAATCTTCCTATCCACAAGTGATCTAATTATGCTGACTCTTCTACATGTTCAATACAGCCATCTAACCATCATTTTAAAGATAGATTTAGCTAATCTGATAGAAGAACGAACCAAGATGGTAAACAGTGATGGAAATTGACATGCATAACATTGGTCCTCTAAACATTATTACATAACAATAAGTATTTGAGAGTACTAAATAATTGGACAAAACTGCCTGGATTTGTCACTCTGTAATGTGAAAAGAGGAATTAACTGAACTTCCAGGTTTGTTCATCAAAGAGAAGATGTCATGCATAACGCATGGAACCCTTGAGAAGCATTACCTCAGTTTTTTTAAGTGAGCCTGTTGTTTCTGTACTGAAAATACACAAAACAACACCCAAATCCAAATAATGTGAAAGAAGGAGTATAAGGGAGTACTGCTTTGCAAAGTCATATATGATCTTCCTGTTCAGACCTGCCAGTGGGATGCGGCTTTTCCAGCAACTTCACTGAACGGAGCCTGTAAAAATATAGTTGCTGTACGATGAAAAATATGTCACATATCTTCAACAGTCTTCAAATATAATTTGATATTAAAAACAATCTAAAGGATGATTAGGAAAAAACATTATTGAATCGTATGTTCATAGTGGGGGCAAGAGGGACGGAGACTTTCCAAACAAGGAATTAATCTAAATATGTGACTCTAGTTTGGCCAATGTAAGATTACACCAGCTAACTTAGAGTTTCCAAAAAAATGGTCACGTACAGCCATATTGGTTGGTACCTGTGAATTCTTTCCTCTCCAGGCTATTCCTTTTGTTTTGCAAATCCAAAAGATATACATTCTCAAAATGGAGGAACCCTCACTATTTCTAATAATATGGTAAACATCCTCTGCTATTAAAGAAGAAGAAATAATCAGGGCACAATTGGGTCCTTAAAATGCTTCTTCGTGTATCCAAGAGCATACATCTTGTAGCAATCTGACAGTAATGGTTAGCCCAAAACTGGGCAATCATTTCTCAGAGAGCCGTGTTTACCTAATTAAGAGCTTCTCTGTGGTCCCCAGTTACTTAATTGTGTCATTAGCGGCAGTTTTGACATGAAGAGCTACTTGCGTCTGGAGCACCAGGCTGGCCTCCGTTAGGGAAGCCCAGCGGAGCGGCCCCCAGGGGGACTGGCACAGCCCACTGCTGTCTGTACAGCACAAAATAGAATAATTGGTCCCCAGAGGGGCTGTCTCCTCAGCTGCCAATAGGGATTGTTTTCCTTTTTTTTTTTTTTTCTCGTGAATAAAAAGCCAAGCCTCCAGGACTCCTCCGCTGACTATTAACTTGCTCTGGCATGCAGTGGCTCATATGAGTGTATGTGTGGGGGGTTAGGTCCCAGCGATTGTGACTACTTCTCTTTGCAGCCCTGCCATGTATGACGGCACCAAATCAATAGTCCCGAAGGAGGGGAGAAGGTAGGCTGGCTTCCTGGGAGTCAGGCTGATAAAATGCACAGTGCACAACAGAGACATCCAACCAGGTGGTATCACGGGGGTTTGAACTCCAGGCTCAGGGCCCAAAGGAGGCTTTGCCATCCTGTAATAACACAGCAAAGGGCCAGAACTGACCGTATCATGGTTGAAGTCAGGTGGGACTTCCTGGTGCGCCTTCTTTCTTTCTTTTTTTTTTTTTTTTTCAGAGAAAAAGAGCAAATCTTGGGGCGCCTGGGTGGCTCAGTCGGTTAAGCATCTGACTTCGGCTTAGGTCATGATCTCATGGTTCGTGGGTTCGAGCCCCGCATCAGGCTCTGTGCTTATAGCTAGCTCAGAGCCTGGAGCCTGTCTTCAGATTCTATCTCTTCCTCTCTCTCTGTTCCTCCCCTGCTCTCTCTCTCTCTCTCTCTCTCTCTCTCTCTCTCTCCCTCAAAAAATAAATAAAGCATTAAAAAAAGGGAGCAAAACTAAAAGAGTGAACACGAGTGCTCAAGAATATTTCATGGGGGAAACTACCAACTACTTCTAGAAAGGGTTTTGTTTTTAACTTCTATTGAGATGTAATTCACACATAATAAATTCAGTCTTTTAAAGTACACAGTTGAGTGATCTTAACATATTCATGTGGGGGCATATCCATCACACTGCCCCATTCTAGAAGATTTCCATCAGTCCCAAAAGAAATCGCTTACCCATTAGCTCTTGGGAATAACTCATCTATTTTCTGACCCTGTGGATTTTCCTGTTCTGGGCATTTTTAGAAAGTTCTTGATTAAAGGAGTTTTAGCTATCTAATATGAGTTAGAGCTGGCAAGTATTCAAAGGCTGACATTTAAATTGAGGGAAAAGGAATAGTCTGGAGCCTGTCACCAGGACTTTGAAGACATGCTCACAAAACAGCACAAAGATGGTCATGAATACGTTGACTGTCCCTTTCTATCTTTTTATTTTTATTTTTTTAATAGTTTATTGTCAAATTGGTTTCCATATAACACCCAGTGCTCCTCCCCACAAGTGCCCTCCTCCATGTCCATCACCCCCCCTCCTCCCCCTCCCCCTTCAGCCCTCAGTTCGTTTTCAGTATTCAAGAGTCTCTCATGAGTTGTGTCCCTCTCTCCCCAACTCTCTTTCCCCCTTCCCCTCTCCATGGTCCTCTGTTAGGTTTCTCCTGTTAGACCTATGAGTGCAAACATATGGAGAGACCGTCCCTTTTTAATCTGCAAGTTAGAGTGAGTAAAATTTGTCATAAAAACTTAGACTTCTGTTTTGTTGAAAGAAAGCTCTTGATTTTAGAAACTCTCACAGTAATGATTTGTTGGGAAATAAATATTTTCATTTGCAATTTGAGCCTCGATTTGGGGGCTTTTTAATTCAAGCCTATACATCTTTGTAAAAAAGAAAACACTTCTTGGGAAGTGCCTTGAAAAGCATGTAAACAAAAAACAATACAATTTTATTTTCTTTCCAAAAGCGTAAAAGTTCCAAATTTACATAGCTAAGGCAGCTCATTGAAAATTAGTTTTTATATATGTACAGATAAGGTAACCTTCTGTTATATATTCTAGGACACAAATGTCTTTAGTACAGGGTCACTGAAATACTTTTTTGGGTGCGTCATTCCACCTCTGTTTTCTCAGAATTAGAACTGTGCATCCAATTTTGCCATTGAGTTTTTCAATTGGACTCTTAACTCTAGAAACCTATTGCCTTTATGGCAAGTCAATACCAACTGTTTGCTTTAAGAAGATCTACTTAACATATCTTATATCACTGGTTAGTTAGGAGGGAAATATTTGCCACTAATCAAAGCTGTTTTGCTTCATTTCAAGTGTTAGTGCTAGGCAGTATCTTAGCCTTGTTTCTCCCAGAAAGCAGAGCCTGAGGCAAGGGCTTGCATCAAGCTTATTTTGGGAAAGAGTTCCAAGGGACAGGCGTGGGACACAGGACAGAGGAAAATGGAAGGAAGGAATGCCCACCCAAAGATATGTGGTTGAGTTAAACCCAGGAAACTGGAGCTAACGCTAGAGCTGAGGCAAGATGCTATCAGATCATAGCTGCGTGCAGATGTCTGGTGCCAAACATGGCTGGTAAAACCTAGTTGTAAGAGGTATCTGGTAACCGTATCCCCACAATGGGTATTTAAAGAACCGTAAAAGGTGACCCCTGGTTCTATGCACATGGCACGTCTATGTCTGTGTGAAACTTCAAACAAGAAGTTATTTTTATTTTTTTATTATTATTTTTTAATGTTTTTATTTATTTTTGATACTGAGAGAGACAGAGCATGAGATGGGGAGGGGCAGAGAAAGAAGGAGACACAGAACTGGAAGCAGGCTCCAGGCTCTGAGCTAGCTGCCAGCACAGAGCCCGACGTGGGGCTCGAACCCACGAACGTGAGATCTGACCTGAGCCGAAGTCGGAGGCTTAACCGACTGAGCCACCCAGGCGCCCCAAGAAGTTATTTTTAAACAAGGCAGTTGTAGAAATTCTCATATTGTTCTGGCTACAAAGACAGTAGAGGTCAGATGAGTAGAGGGGTCCTGGCCAGAAAAGGGCCTCCTGTAGTTGACATACACGGATGGGGAACTACATGTGACCAGAAATATGAATCTGGATCAAGAAGCAGGAATGCCAAGGTGGAGCAGGCAAGATCCAGATGGGACCAGAGGAAAGAGTTTTCTCCTCTTTTCTTGGCCAGTCTGGATAAGGAGATAGTCACCTACTTAGTGAGGATGAATTGGATACCCACAGTCAGACACCTATGCTCCTTATAGTTGGTGGAGAGTACATTGATCTCATTCCAGAGTTCAAATCCAGCCATCCTCAGCAGAACACTTTGTTAGTTTCATGGATGTTGGCATCAAACAATTCTCCATTTGTTAAGATAACACTCAAGTTAGGTGAACTATGCCTGATTATTGGAAACAATGTTCCCTTGGGGGCGCCTGGGTGACTCAGTCAGTTAAGTGTCAGTCTCTTGATTTCAGCTCAGGTCATGATCTCACAGTTTGGGATCGAGCCCCACATTGGAGTCTGTGCTGACAGTGTGGATCCTGCTTGGGATTCTCTCTCTCCCTCTCTCTCTCTGTGCCTCCCCAACTTGTGTTTTCTCTCTCTGTCTCTCAAAATAAAAAATAAGCATTAAAAAAAGAATAATGTTCTCATGTTTTTCAAACATTGTGAGAGGAAGAGTAAATTAAGATGACTTTTGGAGGTGGGCAATGGATATATGCCTTTTGACCCAGTAAGTCTGCTTCTAAGAATCAATCCTAAGAATAAAAGCAGATCCATTCACAAAAAAATGTATATATAAGAATTTTTATTAAAACGGTAATTACATTGAAGATGACTTTTTTGTTGTTTCTATATTTTATTTAAATTCTAGTTAGTTAACATAGACTGTAATATTAGTTTCAGGAGTAGAATTTAGTGATTCATCACTTATATGTAACACCCAGGGCTCATCAACTTTTAAATTCATTAATTGGGGAATAGTTAATAACATTTTAATACAGCCATAAAACAAATTGCTAGAAAGTTATCAAAAACCATGGTTTAAATGTGTACATATAAACATAGAAAGATGACCACAAATTATTAAGTAACAAAACAAGTTAATGAACTATTATGGTTCCATTTATATAAAATTATTTACACATAGAGATGTGTCTAGACAGATAGTTACCAAATTTTTAATGGTTCTTGTCTCTTGAAATGTTTTCGGAGGTTTTTCCTTTTGTATATTTTTTGTATCGCTTCATATTTTATAAGTCATGTTTTTATTTTCACAACCTGAAAAAACAGTAAAGATATTTTCATTTTGAGGAAAATAGATTCTAGTTCCCAGTTTGAGCAAAAACATGTGGGTAGCTCCTACTTTAAATTTAGTCTGGGTGTGCTACGTGCTACAACAACATGCAATAATTAGCTGACTCAAGGTGTATTTCCATTCTATTGACACATACGATTTTGGCTGTCTTCCTTCTGGATGAATTGAGGAAGATGTGCCAAAACTCTAGATTTATGTGAACTATGAATAACTTATCAAAAATCTGAGGACACTTTCTTTCTGTACGTTGTCAGAGCACTTACCTGGTGTGTCCAGTCTACCAAACATCCAACCCAAATTCTGGGTTTGCTCAGAGTACGAGTGAGTCATTCACGTTGGAAGACCGGCATTTGAGGCAGAAAATAACATCAGTATCAAGGGACTCTTCCCCTGTGATTCTCTAAATATCCTTCTTTTTCTATCTCCTTCCAGCATTTGCTAGGTTCATTTGAGGCTCACTCCTTAGCCTATCATACCTTATTAGAGGTAGGATTCAATGTATTAGTAAATGCATCACTTTAAAATATTTTATGCGATTTATCTAACAGCTCTTGGTGAGAATATGCAGACTATAGATCATATGCTGACAAAGTATATTTTGTCAGTCTATTAATTAGATTAATAGATCAATTAGATTGATGTGCTAAATAATAAGTGTGTCACATTTATTGCAGTCACACTAGTGATTGTCCTACTGATGGCTTAGAAACATGTCTACCTTCTGATTCATCAAAAGACTGAATTATGTTCACGAAATAATGTATTGTATTTTAATTCTTTGCTCTTAGGTAACTCTTTGCTCTTAGGTAACTATGTGGTAGTTACAGAAGACTTTATTAAATGCTATGTCCCTTTCCCTCTTGATGTCTAGTAATTCACTGCCTGTTGTCATATATTTGTTTAGAAGTGGTTTTGGGGGCGCCTGGGTGGCTCAGTCAGTTAAGCGGCTGGCTTTGGCTCAGGTCACGATCTCACTGTTCGTGGGTTCGAGCCCCGCGTCAGTCAGGCTTTGTGCTGACAGTTCAGAGCCTGTTGCCTGTCTTCAGATTCTGTGTCCTCCCTCTCTCTCTGACCCTCCCCTGCTTGTGCTGTCTCTCTCTGTCTCAAAAAAATAAAAAAATAAAAAAATAAAGAATAGAAGTGGTTTTGTAAGTATCCTCTTTTCAAATACTTAGCCCTTTCCTCTCCAGTTAGATAAAAATTATTCACAGTAGAGTTCTAGAAAGATGAGGGTTGTTCCTTGAAATCCCTGATGCTTAGCTCACGCCCTGCGCCCTGGAGCCCTCTACTCAGGACACAAACAGAAATAAGAGATTCTACACATCCACTCTGTTCCCAGGACAAAGTTGGGCACCCAGAAGCAGGTAAGAGCCTGCAGGTGACCAGAGTTCTAGAGGGAAACACATGTGACAGTTTGGGTTTGTTGACACAGGACTTTGACAGTGAGTGGCCTGGCAGGAAAATCAGCCACAGAAGCCCTTTTCCCACTTGCATTTGACAGTGGGCCTCTTCCCCCAGGCAAGAACCCCCAAGCCTGGATGGATCGAAGCAAGAACTCACCATGTCTAGACCTCGGCAAGGGATTCTCTCCGGCACAGCCCCTGGGGTTCAAATGGTGTTTTCCTTTGTTGTTTCTGTTGCCTCAAGGGCACAGAAATTTTGATAAACTACTGTAGCCTATTTTATTTTATTTTTTTGAGTAACCATAGTTACTGTTTTTATTTTATTTTGTTTTATTTTTAGTTTTTTTCATCTTTCAACTTGACAAAGTTTATGTTTTATTTTTATTTTTATTTTTTAATTTTTATTCTTTTATTTATTTTTTAAATAGTTTATTGTCAAATTGGTTTCCATACAACACCCAGTGCTCTTCCCCACAAGTGCCCTCCTCCACCTCTTCCACCTCCTCCACCACCACCTCTTTCTCCCCCTCCCCCTCCCCCTTCAACCCTCAGTTCATTTTCAGTATTCAATAGTCTCTCATGTTTTGCATCCCTCTCTCTCCCCAACTCTCTTTCCCTCTTCCCCTCCCCCTGGTCCTCCATTAGGTTTCTCCTGTTCTCCTGTTAGACCTATGGGTGCAAACATATGGTATCTGTCCTTCTCCGCCTGACTTATTTCACTTAGCATGACACCCTCGAGGTCCATCCACCTTGCTACAAATGGCCAGATTTCATTCTTTCTCATTGCCATGTAATACTCCATTGTATCAAGAAGATGTGGTATACTGTAGACTATTTTAATCTCAGGGATCTTTATTTAAATCTCGAAATGTTTTTCAAAAAGCATTTCATTTTGTGTTAATATCTCTTTGTCCCAATTTACTTCACTTCCTTTGGTTTCGAAGAGCACTTAAAATTACGGATTCATAGACCCTACTTCCAGAGATTATAATTATTAGTTAAGTCCTGGTGGGGCCCTAGACTTCCTGACTAATTAAAAAGCAGCCTGAGTGATACTGAGAGGCAGCCGAATTTTTTAACCACTGACTGAGTGGTTCCATCTCAAGGAACGGGAAGATCTTGTCTTCAACTTATGTAATTTTCTGTCACTAAGCACGCCTCCTCATCAGTCATTTTTAATTCCAGGATTTATGGAAAATAAAAATATGTATCAATGACTCCCTGGCTCTGAGAACAGAGGTAGTACTGCCAGCTGAGACGAAATCAGGTGGAAAGACTTTGGGAATGGTGCCTTGAGTCAATCAGTGCAGTTATGTTTCATGGAAGAAATAGTTTTCTTAAAAATTCTAAGTGATCCTTAAAAAACTGGAATTTAAGTAAAAACTTGAAAAATATTTCTAAATGATCCTTTGAAAAAGGTAAAACAGAGGGGCGGCTGGGTGGCTCAGTTGGTTAAGCATTGGAATTCAGCTCAGGTCAAGATCTCATGGTTCATGAGTTCGAGCCCTGCACTGGGCTCTACACTGATGGTGCAGAGCCTGTGTGGGGTTTTCTCTCTCTCATTCTTCCTCTGCCCTTCCCTCACTTGTTTTCTCTCTTTCTCTCTCAAAAATAAATAAAACATGTAAAAAATTAAAAGTTTTTATTTATTTTTGAGAGAGAAAGAGACACAGTGTGAGCAGGGGAGGGTCAGAGAGAGAGGCAGACACAGAATCTGAAGACAGGCTCCAGTTCTGAGCTAGCTGTCAGCACAGAGCCTGATGTGGGGCTCAAACCCACAAACCGTGAGATCATGACCTGAGCCAAAGCTGGATGCTCAACCGACTGAGCCACCCAGGTGCCCCAATAAATAAAAACCTTAAAAAAGAATTTAAAAAAGAAAAGAAAAATGTAAAACAGCACTTTGAAATAAGATGTAAGTAATTTGCATATGGCTTACAAGGGCATTTAGCAATGGAACCATATTTTTCTTTCAAATAAAAATGTCACCTAGAACTCTAATACATACTATGCCTAAGTGGCTTTTTTAAAACTTAAAACTGTATTTAATAAGTTCTAGTCTGTAATCTTTCAGAGGACTTTTCTTCCCCTTGCACCTATCTTGACGTGGACATGGGTCCCTAAACCTCCATGTTGAGTATCTCTTGCAGCCTCCCCCAGATTCAGAAGGTGAGGCTTGGAGATGGAGATTAAGTCCAGCAGGCATGAGCATGCCTTGTCCTCTCTCTGTTCTCTGGGATCTGCCTGCTCTCTTCCTTGTCATCAACACAGCCCAGTAAGGAAGTCCTTCATTGTACTGCTTGCCCCATGCCTGGTCTGATGGGGGCACAGGGGGTGAATCCAAATCTGGGGTACCAAACTGTTTATCATAGTAACAAACTTCAGCCACCTCCTTCAACCTCACTTTTGTCAATCAGTAATGAATGACACTGCACCTTTATCTCCATTGGTCCGACGCCTGTTCTTATCACTCACTCAATTAGGCAGGGGAAACAAGAATGCCCTCTCACTTGCCTCCAATCTTAAACAATTATATCTATGTACTACAAGGTCAGTTTGGAAGAACGATGCAGGCTGTTTTGATAAATCAGAATTATAACTAAATATTGACAATGCTGTGGTTCAAAGCACAGAGTGGAACCTCGGGGTGTCTGCCATTTATCAGCTGTCTGACCTCGGGAAAAGCACTTAATCTCCCAATATCTCAATTTACTCATCTATAAAAAGGTTTCTTCCTCATAGGATTATTGCAACGCTTTCACAGGTTGATATTGGTGTATGAGTAAAATGTTTACAACAGTGCCAGGCATATAATAAATGCCTCATGAACGTTTGTTAACATTATTATTGTTTCTTTCCCCTGCTGGTTGATGTTTTGTGACACAATATGGAAAAAATATCTCAACACAAAATAGTTATGAAAGATCATTTTTCCTCTCACTTCCATTGATTGATTGATTGATTGATTTAAAACCATCTGCTTTGTAATATCAGAATCAGAACCCTTTTCCATTATACCAAGGTGGCTAGAGACAGTTCAGTTGAGGTCAGCTCCAAGCCAGTGAATGTCAAAGAATAAAGTAATAACAAGGGCATCAGAATTTAGTAGGTAACATACATGAGTGTCCAGGTTTATTGTAAAATTTTAAGTGTTCAAAATATTTTATATGAAAATTAAATTAAACATGAAAACCCTGGGGCACTTGGGTGGCTCAGTTGGTTAAGCATCCAACAACTCTTGATTTTGGCTCAGGTCATGATCTCAAGGTTCGTGAGTTTGAGCCCCATCTCGGGCTCTGTGTTGGCAGGTTGGAGCTTGCTTGGGAGTCTCTCTCCCTCTCTCTGCCCCTCTCCACTTGTGCTATCTCTGTCTCTCACAAAGTAAATAAAAAAACTTTTTTTAAAAAATTCTATGAAAACCCTGGGTACTTTTTTTTGCAACACAGTTTGAGAACTGGTGCTCTGGACTGCACCTGACTAAACCGATCCTACTTGCCAGGAAGGCAGAGTCTAGAAGGACTTCTTAAATGGAGTTTTAAAAAATTCTAATTAGAGTTATAAACACACACACACACACACACACACACACACAACCCAAGTCATTAACTTCAAATTCAAAATTAAAGTTCAAGATCATGACATGGATGATTGGGGAAGCCTAGAGTCCTTGTCCTATTTCTGGAAGCCCTGTTGGCTGCATGCATTCAGGTGTCTCCATTTATATTGTATTCTTGTTCCTAGTGCCTTAAGGTGGTAAATGAAATGGTTAGCAAGACTCCTCCCTGTTGCTTCCCTGGTAATTCCATGGTTATCCTTAGATTGAAAAAGAAAGTTTTTTAATGCTTATTTTTGAGAGAGAGAGATCACATATGGGGAGGGGCAGAGAGGGAAGATAGAGGATTTGAAGTGGGCTCTGACAACAGAAGGCCCGATGTTGGACTTGAACCCATGAACTTGAGATGACCTGAGCCAAAGTCAGCTTCTTAATCAACTGAGCCACCCAGGTGCTCCACCATGGTTATCTTTAGAGGTCTGACCAATATTCTTATCCCTTGTGGTAGGCAGAACAATGGCCCCTCAAAGATTTCCACATTCTAATCTTTAAAACAGGTAATTATGTATGAACATGTTACCCTAAACATGACAAAAAGGACTTTGTAGATATGGATACATGAAGGACCAAGAGATGGGGAAATAATCGTGGAGAATCCAGATGGATTCAATCCAAATAAAAGGGGAGAACGTTTTCTGGTGGTGATAGGAGGAAGAGACGACTAAATAAGAATGGTCAGAGAGATACAGCATGCTGGCGTTGAAAAGGGAAAAAGGGGCCATGAGCCGAAGAATGTGGGCAGCCTCTAAGAGACTGGAAAAGGCAAAGAAAAGATTCTCCCTTTGAACCTCCTAGAAGGAATATAGCCTTGTCCATGCCCTAATTTATCCCAGGAGGCCTAACATTAGATACTGACCTCTAGAACTGTAAGAACAATTTGAGTTGGCTTAAGCCATTAGGTTTGTGGTAATTTGTCACAGCAGCAATAGAAAACTTGTACTTCACTTACAACAAGGTCTATAAAGTTTTTAGCAATACGATAGCCATTCTTCAGCAAGTTTTCTTTTGTTTTGTTTTATTTAAGTAGGCTTTATACCCAGTGCGAGACTTGAACTCACAACCCCGAGATCAAGACCTGAGCTAATATCAAAAGTTGGGTGCTTAACAGACTGAGCCACCCAGGTGCCCCAAAAGTTTCTCAAGTGTAAAACAAACACAGGAAATCTCATGTCCTTGACAAGCTGGATCTGACCTCAATGTCTGTAGTTGTTCATGCAAGAAAGATATTTGCTGTGTTTCTGAACCTCCTGGGTGCTAGATTATTGTGTTACTCTTAGCAACACAGGGATGAAGAGAACAGAAAGCCTTTTCCTAAGAAGTCAGTTGTCCATATTGGAGAAAGTAATTCCTCATCCTCATCCTCCTTACCCATTCACTGAGTGAAGTGTATGCATCTGAAAGTTTGTAGCATTAATTTAATTTATTCCTCAACAATTCTAGGAAGTAGTGATATTATCCTTATATCCATCTTACTGAGGAGAAAACTGACACATAGTTAAAGGGAAAGCTTGCCAAGGGTATATGCAAATAAATGGTGGAATCAGGAAAGATTCCTACACAGCCTGTTTCCAAAGCCCATGACAGTATTACAACACACTGCGTCACATAAAAATAATATACAGATAGTATCAATGCCAAGGTGGTAAGGAAAACAGTAGAGAAGGCATGTTATACACTGAGTGCTATGGAATGTCAAAGTAATCATTGTTTTTAGAAAGAAATGGAAAATGCTTTCTGGAATGGTAACATTATGTGTTAATATGAATTAATGATGATAGCTAGCTGCTCTTTGTCCATGTATCAGTTAGCTACCTCTGCGTAACATTCTGAAACTTAAGGGCTTAAAAAAGTCAGCATGTGTTCATGCTCACTAGCCTGTTGATCACTCAGATGGTTCTCTTGGAATGGGCTGGATTCTATCTTGCATCTGTGGTCAACTGAAATTTAGGTGGGCAGCTCCATTGATCTAGGCTGGGCTCCTTCACACGTTGGGAGCCAGCTGGCTACAGGCTGTGCTGCCTCAGTCTCCCTCACATGAGCTGTATCCGTCAGTATGCTAACCCAGGCTTGTTCACAGCAAGATGTCAGAGTTCTTTGAGAAGTAGCAAACTAACATGGCACTACTTCTGCTGCTATCTACTGGGTAGAATAAGACATGAAATGCAAGGAGAACCAAGATTAAAAGATTCAAGGGAACATAGACTCCAGCTCTTGATGGGAAAAGTTGCAAAGCGCAATGGAGAGGGATGTGGACACAAGAAAAGAGGAAAATTGGAAATGTTTTTGTTATCAGTGAAACACAGCACACAGTGGTTCATTTAAGCCTCACAGCAAACTTCTGATATAGGTAATACCATTGCATTATTTTGCTAGCTGAGTAAACTGTGATGCCAGTGTTGGTACTCGAGGACTCTTGTCTCCAGAGCCTACAGGTGGTTGAGGAGGAAGCAGTTTGTGCACCTAATGCTCACAGGAGAACAAAGGAAGGGACTTCAAGGATTCTCTGGTGCCCAGTTCAGCAGGCATATAGCTGCACACCATGGAGAGGCAGGGGCTGGGAGGTAAGCAGGAGTCAGAACGAGGTATCGGCAAGAGGAACAGAGGGTGGAAATAACAACAGACGGTTATTTGGCAATAACCAGTTTGGCAACCCAGGGAGAAATGATAAATGACTGAACCAGGGCCATGGCTGGGGACTTTGGATAGAAGACAGAAAACGGTTAAAAGGTAGAGCAGACAGGATATGGCTGCTGGCTGGATGCAGGAAGCAAGGAAGAGAGATTGAGGAGCATGAAGAGAAGGAGAGGACATTCACAAAGCAGACAATCTAAGAGAAAACAGGTTTGTGGAGGGTTGGGAAGATGGGAGGATGTGGGCAGGTGGAGACAACTCATTCACCCTTTAACCAATAAATACTTTAGTGTCTGTAATGTGCAGGCACTGTTCTAGGCGCTTGAGATACACGAGAGACAAAACAGACAGAAATCTATGCCTCCTGAAGCTTTCATTTTAGTGATGGAAAACCAACAATACAGGCTGTAAACATAATGAAGAAGCACTTTTTATAGCGTGAGAGGAGGTTACACACAATTATAGTGTGTATTAGTTATCTCGGGCTGCTGTAACAAAATTACCTCAAACTGGAGGGCAGAAAGCAATAGAAATGTCCTTTCATGCAGTTTTAGAGGCAGGAGTCTAAAATGAGTATCACTGAGCCAAAATAATGGCATCAGAAGGGCTGTGTTCCCTCTGGAGTCTCTGGGAGATAATGCATCCCTTGCCTTTTCCATCTTCTGGTGGCTACTCGCATCCCTTGGCTTCTAGCTGTATCCCTCCAATCTCTGCATCTGAAGTCACATTGCTGTGTTCTCTTCTATCTGTATAAAATCTCCCTTTGCTTCCCTCTCACAGGGAGACTTGGGATAGCATTAAGGGCCCAGCTAGATAATCCAGAATAATCTCTCCATCTCAAAAATTTTCATTTCACCACATCTGCAAGGTCTTTGCCATATAAGGTATCATATTCTCAGATGCCAGGGATTAGGACACTGATATTTTTATTTTATTAGTATTAATTTTTATAGGGGGCATTTCTCAGCCTTCTAAACTATGACACAAAGGAAATGAAGGGGAGGTATTGGAAGCAGGAGATCTGGGGATGGGGAAGTGATGCTGAGCTGTAAGACAGGGTGGTGCAGAAAGGTTTTATTGTGGAAATTACACTGAGGGCATCTGGGATGAACATTCTATGGGGCGGGGTGCAGAGGGCAGCAGTGTTGCACAGATAGTGGGAGTAAGGGCAGAGAAAGATGAGTGAGGGCCCAAGGTGACTGCAAAGAAGCCTTTTTCAGGTAGAGTGAGCTTAAGGTGACCATGTAAACTCCAAATCTTGGGTTAGATGGAGAAAATGCTTTAAGCATTTAAGGGGAGGTGAGATCATGATCTGATATGAAGTCTCCAGGAGAAAGGTATAGAGTGAAGAGAACCAAGATCAAAGGACAGAACCAGATGGGAAATCGGTGTTTAAGGGACAATTGGCTTTGAGCTCATCTGTCTACAGAAACCTGGATTTTAGAAAAAAAAAATACTAGTCTCTTTTTCCAGAAAGCCTCCAAGCCAGGTTGGGCTCTGATCTCATTTCCTGGAAAATGAGCATCACCTGGGCTACAAGAGTGCACAGGATGAAATGCTCCCCTTCCTCAACTACTCTCCTCATGGAATCACATTTTTTTCCTACAATTTTGCATCCTGAGTTCCAGAATTCCTGGCACCTCTGGTCAGCATCCTGTACTTCTTGGATGCAAGAATTCAATTGCTGTCTTAGGTTTGGTTTTTTGTTGTTTGTTTCTTTGTTTCTGTGAGTAGGCTTCACGTCCAGCACAGAGCCCAGCCCAGGGCTTGAACTCATGGCCCTGAGATCAAGACCCAAGCTGAGATCAAGAGTTGGTTACTTAACCTACTGAGCCACTCATTGCCATCTTAGTTTTAAGAGTCTTGACTGCCAGGATTGATAATGATCCTACCACAGGAAGCTGAGGTGAACAATGGCGCCTCCCTAGGGGGCTACTTCTCTAAGCATAGCTGCACAGAAAAAGTATGCTTGGTTGAAATTCACTGATTGTCATAATCTACTTAGGTGACAGCCTTCGAGAAGAGCAGGGAAAATTATCATTATTATCAATGGGTCATGATTACTGTTCAGGTGAAAATAAGCTTTCCTTCTTTGCCACAATTAAAATAAATATTTTCTGTAATGCTTTCTATCTCTCGTCTTAAGATTTAGATTTTTGTTTCCATTGGCTTCCTTTCTTACATCTGGTCTTCAAATATATATTCCTAGTTTGTGACGGTATGCACACACAACTTGAATAGTGAATTTGGGGGAATAAAATTTTATGTTGGAGGTTTAATCCCATTGTTGGCTGAGGGTGCCAAATTCTGTTAGTACCCATGAACAAAAGTAGAGAATGATGTTTGAATTATTACAAACATTCACCCCTTTCTATTACCTCTGGACACACTATGGACCATTTTACATAAATGTGATCACCATCCTAGGCTTCTGAAGTTGTCCCAACCCCTGTGCCTTAAAATTGCTGCCAGATTCAAAGTGGATTCAAGCTGACTTCAGACTAATTAAGTCCCAGTATTAAGTCACATACTATAGGCAAATTAAATAGATTTAACTAATTTGATACAGTTATTAGACACCTCACCAACAAGAAGACACCTATTTTCTAAGAAATTGAGCCCTCAGTTTTATTAAGAACTAGAGCCATCCCTAAGAAGAAGCCTAACCTGATGAGTTAGGTTCAGAAACAGTCAATTAGCATCCCTCATACCAAAAAAAGAAGTCTTTGGATTATGGAAACTGCAAACTAACCTTACCCAGTTACTCAAGTCTTTTGGCTCCATGAGTATATAATTTTAGGTGATAACCCCATGAAGACACATCTAGGCACATCTGGCTTCATACAGGCCGCACACTGATGGCTGAGACGGCCGCTTGGAAATTCTTGCCACTAAAAAAATTCAGACTAGGTTAATCTTCCCATTTAATGCGATGGGGGTCCCAGTTGTGTGCATGTACAAGAGTATATGTAAAGAGTCTTCTCTGGTCTCACCTCCACATCCCAGCTTCTCTTGAAGTACCTCCGTAGCCACTTCTGAAGAAAGGGCATAGATGCACTATCTATGGTGCAAGTCAGCCCTTCGATCAATTTCTACTCTTTCCGCTAGTGGGTCACCTTAACCAATAGCTTCCAAACTTTCTGCTCACTGGAATAATCTGGGAACTTTTGTACATCTCAAAGGCTATGTCTTATCCCAGGAAAGTTGACTGACTCTCAGGGTTTGGGGGAGAGGGAAGAATTTAACTCTCCAGGTGAAGGGTGAGAGGATTGAAAACTATTGACAAAAAGCATATGGAGTCCCCTTTTTAATCAATATCATGTCCAAGGCTTCAACCATAATTTAAGTATGATCCAAGACTTTATAAAAGTTTACTTTAGATATCTCACATTTAAGAAAGACTGTCTAATAATTATGATGAATGATCATAAAAGAAGTCACCATTTACAACCCCTGAGCCAGGCATTGTGCATTTTCTTACTTAATCCTCACAGCAGCTGAATGAGGTAGCTATTTACTATCTTCTATGGATTAAGAATTTGGAGTTCAGTGAAGGAACTTGCTCAAGGCCATACTGTCAATAAGTAACAGAACAAAGAGGCAAGTGCATGTGTCTCAGATTCCAAAGTCAGTACATCAATAGAAATGCAATCAAAGGGTTGAGAGCTGGGAGTTCACATGTGGTGGGGAGCACTAGCCCAATCCTGACTTCTCAGAGGAAATGAATCTGAGCTCTAACTTGTAGGACAGGAGGAAGCCAGATTGGAAAAGCCAGAGATGGGTGCTGAGGGAGGGAGACAGCTGTTAGAAAAGAGGTAAAGCAGGAGGTAAAGAATGTTCCAGGCAGGGGGAATAGAATGCACGAAGGCCTGAGAATGAAATAAAATAGGCTGGCGATCCATGTTAGAATAAACATATGATGACCCCCAACTGGCTCAGGTAGAAATGGCAAAGCATCAAAATTGATGTAGTAGAGGATCTATGGAAAAGAGAGCACACTGAACTTATAGAATCTGAATTCATACAAGTTCAATAACAGAAAGAGGTCATATAACCAACTCAGCAGTGGTGTGAGAAGCTTATTAGAGACAATGGGTGAGAAAGAAAGCCCTGTTGTTAAGGCCACACAACCGTGTTTATTCTCTAAGATAACTGCCACCATCCATTCTAGAAGTGGATTAGACATTATCTACTATAGCCCTTTGGTTTAAAGAATCTAATCCTCAGAGAGCTTGCCCAAGGTCCTAGCAGCTGCTGAAAAAGTCCCCAGGCTGGCCCTGAAATGCAGTTTGGTTGACTCCAGGATCCTTTTTTGTTTTTTTCTGCCCTATCTAAGGGTAACTCATCAAAGAGAGTGGAAATAACGTTGCATAATTTAAATGATAAAAGGGAATAAAGAGAAAGCACAGCTCATAGCTTCTTGCTTGACCCACTGCCCCTCGGACCAGGGCAGCTGTGACATCAGTCCCTTCACCTGGCCCTCCGAAGCAGCCGCTGCATAAACACATGTTCTTGTATGTGTGTGTGAGTAATTTTGTGGGGAGGAGGCTATGGCAGGCCCAGAGTATATTTCCATAGTTTTCAAAAGGTCTCTGATTTCCAAAGAGGTATTACAATGGCAACGTGCTTTCTTTTATTAAAAACGCAAAGGCACAATTGTTTTTCCTAAGCTTATGTTTGCAGTACTGTGGGGTAGTTTCATTGAAAATGTTTCTGTATTTGATATGGATTTTCCCAATGGAAAGCTAATTTACATCTTGAAACATAAAACAACCTGAGCGACAAGATATTTTATCATTGTTATCATTAGGGGCAATGGTTAATGCTTAATTAAAACAAATGCTGCCTGGGATTCCAAGACTTTCCCTATAGCACTTTCTTCATTATGTTACAGAGAAGAAACTTCAAGAACAAGGAGATTAAGTTGGTTGCCCTACATTGGTGATCTCAGTGTGGTCACTAGACTGTTCGCTTACCAGAAATGCACACTGTAGGGCCCCACCCTGGACCTACTGGATCAGAAACTCTGGGGATGGGGCCAATAATCATTCTTTTTAATTAAAAAATTTTTTTCAGTTTAGATAGAGAGAGGGCAAGGGAGAGGGAAAGAGCGCGGGAGATAGAATCTCAAGCAGGCTCCACGCTCAGTGCGGAGAGATGTAGGGCTCAATCCT
>NC_043704.1:11439236-11449236 GCF_006229205.1 Suricata suricatta | reverse complement strand
ACATTAACGAGGATTCTGAGAAATATCAGACGTGATCCTCGGATTCAAGAATTTGTAATAAAATAAAGAGAAAAGGCCTGCTTAAATAGACCGTCCAGGAACAATATGAAGGAGTGTGCATAAACGTGCCAAATGCCTGGTACAGCTACTAAGAGCTGCAAGAACTCAGAGAAAAGCTCTGGGCCGGTGGTTTTAAATCTGGAATGATGGTAACTGATACTAACAACTGAAATTAAATTGACTTTATAAACATGGACTATGTGTCATAGCTGGGCATGCAGCCTAAGTGTCTAAGTTAAAGGCTGAAATATGTTCACATGACCTAAGTTTCATTTCAGGGGATGTCCATGATTTATAGGTACCTTGTGTGCATAAGCACATGTGTGCATTTTTTAAAAACTCTTACATTACCAGAGTCATGGAGGAGGTGATCATGCTCTTGTCCTCTGGGGAATATTTTTCTACCTTCTCGTGGGCCATGAACAAACAGCAATACAGGTTATGGGGGCTTCACAAGAGATTAAAAGTAGATGAATAGGGTAAAAAAAGGATTCCTTCATTTTGAAAGGACCCTACCCCATGATTTTTGTTTCTCAAAAGGAGATTTCAGAAAAGGCTACAAAAGCTTAATTCTTACCTTCTTTTACAATGACAATACTGGAACTCTAGATTTGTAGTTTTTCAACACAATTAAGCATTTACAAACATTTTTCCTGAATGGTAAGCATAGAAATGTTATTCCATGACCATTAGTAATCTGAGTTAATTTATTTCTTGCATGTTATTGACTCCAATTCATTGTAGATTTGGGTTGAAGATAGCTTGTTTATTGAATGAGTGGGGATATTTAATTAATCTTAACATCACTGATTGGGATTTGACCACAAACTCAATATTAAAAAATAAGCCTGAGGTTTTAATCCTGAGGAGGTTTGCAAATATTAGAAAGTAATAAATCCTAAAGAATGTCTGGATTTGGGATCCTAACACTAATTAACAGTTTTTAAAATAGCATTTCCCAGTTTATATCTAAGACTGTTTGAATAATTAATGAACTACTATCAGTTTTCCCAAGATGCCAAAAAAAAAAAAATCACATGCAGTGAAGAAGTGTGATGCATCCAGAATTTGGTACAATCAAATCTGTCTTAGATTTTATCAATGGGATTGATGGGAATAAAAGAGGTTTTCTTTAAATGGGAAGTCAGGCCAGAAAGACAGCCCCGCTGAAGAAAACTAAGACTTGTGTGGTGAGTAGGTACAATGGATGAGATTATAAAGTAACTCATGAGTGAGCTTACTTTATAAGTACCACAGTGCAGGTGAAACACAAAAATAGAGAAACAAAAAAGAAAAACAAAGAAGATGGCTCCTATTGAAAAGTGGAAGAAGACTTAATTCATTCTGTATGAGTGACAAAATGTTGACAGAAGTTTCCAAAGAGAAGATAACAATTGATTTGGGTTCTCAGTATACCTTTCAAGGCCATCTTGGGTGGGGAGTGAGAGAGAATTCTGGCCAACAAGAGCAATATTTATCCAACAAGTATTTATTGAAGATGAAGCAAGCACTGTTCTGAATGACAGAGATACCACTGTGAACCACACAAGTCTCTGACCTAACGACACCTACATTCCAATGTGAAAGACATGCAATAATGATAATAATAAACAAAAAATAAGATCTGTGTTATAATGCCAAATAGACCTTATAAAATAATGTCTGTATGTTATAACAAGTCTATCACATAACTATAACATATAATGTCCAATGACCAAAGGGAACAATGATACAAGATAAAATGATATTAATTGCTAACACATGGAGCTCTAAATATGCAGGTGAATGTTTCCTGAATCAGCAAGATCTGATTGTCCCAAGAGCACAATGTGCTCGGTGGAAGCAGGGGTAGAAAGGGGTGAGAGACAAACTTTAGAGGAGGCAGAATGTTCAGATATGATCTTACAAGCTCTAAGAAATGTGTGTGTTCTTCTACACAAGGCCAATCAGGAGCCATGGGATATTTCTTTTTCTTTCCTTTAATGTTTATTTATTTATTTTTGAGAGAGAGAAAGAGAGAGAGAGCACAAGTGAGGAAGAGGCAGAGAGAGAGAGAGAGGGAGACACAGAATCTGAAGCAGGCTCCAGGCTCTGCGCTGTCAGCATGGAGCCGGATGTGGGCCTCATATCCAGGAACCGTGAGATCATGACCTGATCTGAAGTCAGATGCCTAACTGACTGAGCCACTCAGGTGCCCCAGAAGATTCCTTAAGTAGGGAAGTGACATGATAGGATCTGTTTTATATCAATCACTTTCTCTTCAGTGTAGAAGATGGGCTTGGGGTGGATTTGAGGAGCGGGGTGGGTCTCAGTTAAGAAGCTAGTTGCTTGTGTGTTGCCAGTTAGGTTGAGAAGATGATGTTCAGGTTACATTTGAGATGATGATATTCTGGGAATCAGATCTCTGGAGAGAAGGAATCTTAGACCATTATAAATAGATAGCTCAGTTGTGGTCAACTTGCCTTTTGGTCCTGAATTGAGGCGTTGCTCTAAGCTTCATATATTGGAATGTCTGCTTCTGGTGATAGCAGACAGACTGTATCACACAGAACAACTGTGAACTCTGGACAAAATACAAAACTCAGTTACGGAAGATGTTGGAAAGAGACCAAAGGAAGGCAGAGACTGGGAGGCAATGGATACTTGGAAGGAGGAAATAGAATTGTTAAGGTGTCTACTTTTTACAGTTTTTTGGTAGACACATCCCAGTTTGGACCACACTAGACAGCTAAATGTGAATAGGAAGCAGCAGTCTTATAGGCATGAAGGACCAGAAGATACATCTAGGAGACACCAAAAAAGATAGAATATAGCCAGAGAAATATACACAAAATTTTGTGTCTAAACTCTTCCCAAGTATCTGAATGTCTCTTGAAATATCTGTGCACAGGGAAGACTCCAAGCCATGCAGCTGAGCTCAGGGATGTGAACGTTGATTTCAGCTGCAGTCCACTGCAAGAATGACAAAACTGGAAGTCAACTTTAACCAAGTCGACTGCTTGCTTAAATCCAAAAACTCAAGACTCTTTGAAGGAATATAGCAGAATCCATTGCCTCTAAAGCATAGTGTCTATATGTCCAGGATCACTAGACATACAAGACAAAACGACTAAGCATAGGAAGAAACAATAACATATGACAGAAATCCAAGGATAAAAACTTAATGATATCTGACCTCCAAATGACCAGACATAGAAGTAGCAGATTTTTAAAAGATATTTATTTACTTACTGATTGATTTTTTAAATAGTTTATTACAAAGTTGGTTTCCATATAACACCCAGTGCTCTTCCCCACAAGTGAAAGTAGCAGATTTTAAAGTAAATATTTTAACCATGGTCCAAAAAGCAAAGAAAATATGTGTAATAAATGAATAAGTGTTAAATAAAAACTATAAACAATAACAAAATAGAAAGCATAGAACTGAAAAGTAAAATAACTGAAGTGAAAAATTAAATGGAGGGACTTACCAACTAGAAGACAACATAAGAAGCCAATGAAGTTGAAGGTAAAAGGTAAATGAATAGTTATAAAATCTGAACAATAGGTAGGAAAGAGATTGGTCTATGGGACAATATCGGAAGTCCTAACACATATGTAATTTGAGTCCTACAAAGAGAAGACAGGGAGAATAGGGCATAAAAATATTTAAATTAGTAATACCTGAAATTTGGCATCTGCAGATTCAAGAGGCTCTGTAAACTCAATCAAGATCCATAGAAAACCACAAGATCCATCATAGTTGATCAAAACACACAAACACACATACACACACACAAATAAAAAAATAAAAAGCCATAAAAACAAAGATAACAAAAATTTCTTAAAGCATCTAGAGAAGAGTAACTTCATATGCAGAGAAACAACAATATAAGTAACTTCTATATTCTCATCAAAAACCATGAAAGCCAGATGCAATGGATCAGTACTGTTGAAGTGATAAAAGAAAAAAAAAAAAAGAACTTTCAAGTTAGCAAGCTACATCTAATGAAATGATCTAATTTATCTAATGAAAATGATCTTCAAGACTGATGGCAAAATGAAGACATTTTAAGATAAATGAAAACTAAGATAATTTATGTCAGCACAGCTATACTACAAGATGTGCTGAGACATTTTTTAGACTATTGAGAAGTGATACTAGTTGCAGACTGAATCTTTATTTATTTAGGGTTTATTTATTATTGAGAGACAGAGCACGAGCATGGGAGGGGCAGACACAGAATCGGAAGCAGGCTCCAGGCTCTGAGCTGTCAGCACAGAGCTCGATGCAGGGCTCGAACCCACAAATTGTGAGATCATGACCTGAGCCCAAGTCTGACGCTAAACCGACTGAACCGCCCAGGAGCCTCACAAACTGAATCTTTAGAAGAGAACGAGGAATATTAGAAATAGAAAAGATGTGGGTAAATAAAGACTATTTAAAACAAAAAACGATGCCCTTGTATTATGAGATTTATAAAGCAATGATATATATGACAGCTATAGCATAAAGGACGGGGAAATCAATGAATGAACTGATAAATAAGAAAGTTTGTATATTTCATACATGAAGTAGTATGATATTAACTCTAAGCATACTGAAAATTTAAGAAAGGGGATAACAGTACTTACGGCAATAGCTATAAAAGTAATATAGAAAAGTATAGCTAAAAAGTCAAAAAATAAATTAAAATAATTTCTGAAAAGATAGCCCAAAATAAAGCACAAATATGACTTTAACTTCCTCTCCTATATATAAACCCTGGTGATTCACTTTCATTGATTCAACTGCCACCTGTAAGATAACCTATAAAATGACAAAGCCTTAACCTGTGTCTCCACCCATATCTCTCTCCTAAGATTCAGACAACATGTCTAACAAAAAGGTAAAAATGAGAGTCTTTTTGGTTAGATATAGCCCTGTTTGTTAATTTAGGGTGTTTGTAAAATTAGATTTTTTTCCTATTAAAATCCAAATTTTCAGATTCTCTTAAAAAAAAAGTGAAAATTTGGAACACAGATCCCAAATTCCTACAGTAGCACTATTGGCTTAAACTGAATGAAGACTTAGTGCTTACTGATTCCCCGATCTCTACCACATGCTATATACTCCTGACAGCTCAGGAAAAGAAATGGATTATATCATTACATCTGCTGATATTAACACTAAAAAGTCTTACAATGTAATTTGTGATACATTATTATTATTGTTGTTGTTACTATTATTATTATCATCATTATTATTATTATCATCATCATCAAACTGGTCACACTAACCTGAACTGAGTCTGAAGTAAACAGTTTCCTTTACCCAAGGGATTTCCTTTTAAATAGGTCATTCCATTTCGTATCTGTGTGGTCAATTTTCTGAACCTCTATGCAGACTTTCTGAGTTGTTCCTGGTAGATTTCATCTCATTGGTTTATCTCATCATCACAGCCAATTGAGATACTCTGAAATCCAGATTTTGTCATCTACCAGAGTAACGTTTCTTATCAATTCTATGTCATTTAAAAATCTGACATTGTGCCTTCTGCATGTTTTATGTAAATGAAGCAGTCTTCAGTGTCAAATAAGGTGCTGTGTAATAGCATCCCTTTGAAATAATTCAACCTAGAAACAAATCTTCTCAGATGGCATTCTATCTTCACCTGAAGCCATATCAATGTCCAGAGGCATGATTTTATGATTAATACTTTTGTTGATGTTTGCTTGTTGACCCCAGTAAGTCTTTCTTTTGACAAATTTTCCTGTGTCAGGAAGACAAAGAATTTGAACTTAGAGTGTCAAATAAAGAACAATAGACAGATCATGAGCTCTCTGAGGCACAGGTTGGGTTCTGGCTAGTGCTCAAGATTAGGGAGACTCTATGGGACTGTCTCATCCAAAATTTCCTTGATTCCTGCCCCTGGGAATGTGGGGATCTGGGAAGGGTTTGGCAAGTGTTTTCATACCCCTCCCATGTTCATCTCCATAAAGAGGAGCTCCCACAGAGCTCCCTCTTCTTTTTACTGGCGCTCTTTGAAAGAAAATACAAGAATTCATATGTGTCTGGGAAACAAAGGTTGCCAAATACATATTCAGATTGTTAGACTGTATTTGGAAGAATAAACAATTTTGGCATATGTGTTTAAAGTTCTTGGATCTATGCCCTTTTATAATTCTCAACTGTGCCTCAGGTTCTGGAAAGAACAATACTCTTCATAATGTGGAAAAAACTGAAGAGCCAAGTGCAGGTGAAGAAGACCTATCACGTTGAATTGTTATCTCTCTATAATAGAGTGAAGAGTCAAACATCCTTAGCCTTCATTTGGTTCAGCTTCTCTGAACTAGAGGTGATATTCTGGCTTCTGTAAATTATATTTTAAATAGCCTGCTAGGGCTCCTTCCTTATATCTTTGACCGTGATGATCCACATTAACACGTTGTAAGAGAAAGCAAAAGAAGCTAGTTTAGAGGGTTTAGAAATCATGGCCTTGATGCCTATGAAAAACATCTCAAAGAATGTAAAGCATTGAGTAGCCTTTTTATTGAGATATAAAATCTACCAAAGGAATCAGCCACTAAAACACAAAGTGCATCAAGTCCCATGGTTATGTTTTAGGAGGAATATAATCAAGCAAAAGACACAATAAAACAGCATGGGTGACCACCTCTCACCTTCTAAGTCCCTTACAAGCTTTGCCTCTTCAATGCTCACAACTCATCACTGAGATGGTGAGTGGTGCTATTCACCCCATTCCATAATGATAGATAACCCCAACAAAGGAGAGTGGGGCACCCCAGGACACACAGTGGGTATTAGAGTTGACAAAACATTGAGAGTCCGGATGTCCTCACTGTGACCAGAAACACACTGTTCTGCTTCCTGAAAGCACGTAGTGTCCGAGGTACTAGTCTGAAGGCCAGCAGGCTCGAGGGCAGTCAATAATGCAGATGAAGTCTGAAAGCAGTCTGCTGAATAATTTCCTCTTGCTCAAGTAGCTTCAAAGGTTTGTTCTACTCAAGACTTCTACTGATTGGATGAGGCCCACTCACATGGAAAACAATCTGCTTTACTCATAGTTCACCAATTTAAATGCTAATCTCATTCAAAAATGCACTTCAAATTGACAATATAAAGTTATTCATCACAGTTTACATCATAAAATACTTGGAGATAAATGAGTCCAAGAGAGTAATTTTAATTTTGTTTTATTTACTTATGTATTTTTACACTTATTTATTTTTGAGAGACAGGAAGAAACAGAGCATGAACAGGGGAGGGGCAGAGAGAGAAAGAGACACAGAACCCAAAGCAGGCTCCAGGCACTGAGCTAGTGGTCAGCACAGAGACTGATGCAGGGCTTGAACACGCAAACCGTGAGATCATGACCTAAGCCGAAGACAGATGCTCAACTGACTGAGCCACCCAGACACCCCAATTTTATTTTATTTTTTAAAGTTTATTTATTTATTTTGAGAGACAGACAGAGAGCCAGGGAGGGGCAGAAAGAGAGAGAGAGACAGACAGACAGACAGACAGACAGACAGACTTAAGCAGGCTCCTTGCTGTCAGAGCAGAGCCCAATACAGGGCTCAGTCTCACAAACCATGAGATCATGACCTGAGCTGAAATCCAGAGTCAGACACTAACCTACCTAAGTCACCCAGATGTCCCCATAACGTCAACTTATTGAGATATTTGTGGTGATCTGTGGAAGCTTCTAGGGAAGCTATTAGCCTATATGATGCTCTTGTGTAAATTCTCCTTTTGGCAATTGTTGGCTGGTGAAGGGCAGGCTGGATTTCATCCTTCAGCCATGGCACATGGAGGTCTGGTGACCTCAAAACCAGTTTGTGTGGCCTGTGTGTTCACCATACCTTCAGTCTGAACTGTGACCTTAGATTTCATTGCAGTAAGAATATGACATTGTTCTGGAGACAAAGCAATTTAATGACGTGCCATTGCTGTCAGAAAAAAAAATTGATTACACCGATTAACAAACCAGACATCATAAACTGGCACAAATGAAATAGAATCTGTCTTCTTAGCATTAGGCAGAAATTTACCATATTTTTCAAGGGCAAATATTTTTCAATATTTTCTGGACAGATAAGCCACCCTTCTTAGGAACTCAACATTGGGTCTTGAACCAAAACACCAAGATTTATTCTAAGTGTCAAAGCAGAATCCCTTATGTGGAATTTAAGTAAACTCATCATTTTTTAAATTATAAATGCAAAGAAACCACATGAATTTCCTCATATTATTACAACACTGTGTGTTTTAAGAATATAGGGGCGCCTGAGTGGCTCCGTTGGTTAAGCATCCGACTTCGGTTCAGGCCGTGATCTCATGGTTTGTGGGTTCGAGCCCCACGTTGGGCTCTCTGCCGACAGCTCAGAGCCTGGAGCCTGCTTCAGATTCTGTGTCTCCCTCTCTCTCTGCCCCTTCCCTGCTTACACTCAGTCTCTCTCTCTCTCTCTCAAAAATAAATCAACATTAGAAAGTTTTTAAAGAATATGACCTATAATAACAATTTGTGGTTGAGACTTAGAAGTAGACTGTTTCCTCTATTGAACATAAGAATAATTTTTTTAATTTTTTAAAACATTTAAAATATATTTTTGAGAGACAGAGATAGAGCATGAGTGGGGATGGGGCAAAGAGAGAGGGAGACATAGAATCTGAAGCAGCTTCAGGCTCTGGCTGTTTCTAGCACAGACCCCGACGCAGGGCTTGAACTCAAAAACTATGAGATCACAACCTGAGCTGAAGTCAGATGCTTAACTGACTGAGCCACTCAGGTGACCCTTAAAAAAATCATTTTTAAGTCCTGGTGAGCAGATCAGAAAGACAGATAATGTGAAGCTCACGTAAAAACGCTCCTCACAGCTTCCCATTTCCCTGACATCCTTCACCCCCTTGACCTTCACAATGACAATCCAGAGGACAAAAAACTATTTGCTTTCTCACAAGCATTGCGAGGGTGCAGGTATGAGGAAAAGAAAGCTCTGCCCGCCAGTGGGAAACCAGTCCTGGCATCGTGTGGTCAGTCCCCACTTGTACTGCCCAGCCACCACCAATGAAAAGAAACACAGTGCCTCCCACGTGGGTGCTGCTCTGATTCTCAATAGGATGAACTCTTTCTCGACATATTTCTATGCCAATAAAATAAAACAAACCCAAAACATAAACAATTGTGGCTAAAGGGCAAGGGAGATTTAGTCATCCGCCCACCATCACATCACAAGGAAGTGGCACCGTTGGATTTGAAGGAAGATCCTCTTCCACCTCTCAAAACCTTCCCAGATTCCACAGCAGCCTCAGGATGAGCGGGGTGGGTCTGTGCCTCCCTCCCCTTCCTGCTTACTCTCCTTCCTCCATCACGTCTGCAATGTAGTGTTTTTCTCTGACTCGCCCCCTCTCCCCAGACTGAGGTGTTCGTGGAGGAGAAACACACAGTTGGGTTGGTCACTCTGCCTCAGAGCCATCTGGAGTGACTGTGCCATGGACACGGATGCCAAGAGCAAAGTAATCCTCTCCCACCCCACACATCACGCTTGGGTCCAAGCACTCCTGGATCTTCCCTTGTACCTGGAGTTTCGGTTCACACGAAGGATGTCACCAATCCACTTTGGTGATTGGAAACGAATCCTTTGTTTCATCTCACACACCAACATCCACATGTCTCCGGGCCGTCTTACTTATTTCATCCAGTGATAAGTTTTTTTCTTCTTTTTCTCCTCTTTTTGTTTTGTTCTTATGATGTTTCTACCCCTTATCTATATGATTTCAGTTTTTTTTTTAATTTAAGACTCTCCTTGGCTAACTGAAGATTTACTCACACTTGACATGCAATACAATTACCCAAGTGTACTAGGAAAAACAGGTGTCAGAATCATTGGACCAGTTCTTTTTCACTCTACGCCTACTCTCTACCCCACTGAACTTGATCTTCTTTCTAAACTGCTA
>NC_043704.1:11409406-11439136 GCF_006229205.1 Suricata suricatta | reverse complement strand
CCACAAATGACACAATATTGTCCATATATGTGGTTTCTGTCCTTCCTCTTAGAGCATTAGCTTCAGGAGAGCTAAAGCCTTGTTTTGTTTATTGCTTTGTACCTTGATGAGTATCTGAAACATAGTAGGTGCTAAATAAGTATGCATTGGATAAATGAACAAATAAATAAGTATAGGGGAGTCTATTTGAAACCCTAGAATTTGGGTCCGTATTTCTCCACTTTGGCTGCCCATTAAATTCCAACAGGGAAATTTAAAGAATATTGATGTTCTCGGGGAGTCTGGGTGGCTCAGTCAGTTAAGCTTCTGACTTTGGCTCATGTCATGATCTCACAGTCCATGGGTTCAAGCCCTGTGCCGGGCTCTGTGCTGACAGCTCAGAGCCTGGAGCCTGCTTCAGATTCTGTGTCTCCCTCTCTCTCTCTGCCCCTCCACCTCTCATTCTCTGTCTCTTTCTCTTTCTCAAAATAAAGACATAAAAGAAAAAAAAGAAAATAAAAAATAATGATGTTCTGGTGACACCCTAGCCCATTTAAATCAGAACCTCTAGGATTCAAGTCCAGGAATTAGCATTTTTTAAAAGCTCCCTAGATGTTTCCAAAGTATAACCAAAGTTGAGAACAATTGTCCTGAGGCATATAAAATAGTGTTTGCGTTCTAATGATGTTTGTGTTCTTAGCTAGCACCTCACTAGCTCAGTACCTTGTACATTTCAATTACTTAACCGCTCTCTCTTGAGCAGTGATTTAGGAAATGCCACTTTTATTTAGTGCATAGAATAGTTTGTATACTGAAAACGCCTCAATAAGATATTGCTTGGTTGCATTTAGATCTGGATCTTGTTTGGGGAAAAATGGCTGGAGAGCTGAAGCACAAGAATCCAATAGCTACTCTCTACAAAGTACTCTGCCAGTTACTAAGGACACAAATCCCATTTAATACCCACATAATGAGGATAATATTTTCAATATGGTAAACCAATGCCCCCCTGTTTTTTATTCTTTGCAAATCATTTTTTCCTATGGCTTCCCCGCAGAGTGAATCAGACACTTATTGTGCTAGGTGAAGGCAGATACTGCCTAAAACAAAGACAATTTTGTTCAGCTCTATGGAGCAAACTACATGTGTTGCGCTTCATGAGACAAAATCCTTAAAGTTAGGTTGTGAAGAAGGAAAAGAATTTGATAAATATCCAAATCTTCCCTTCAGCAGAAATGAGAGAAGTTGCTGGAATGACCAGTAGGTTCTTAGAACTTTTGGTCTCAGGACCCCTTTGTACTATTAAAAATCAGGACAACCTCCAAAAAAGGGGGGGGTCTTTGGATTTTTCTTTCAGTTCTATCAATAGGTATCATATTCATGAATTAAAATTGAGAGTTTTTAAAATGTCTATCAATTCATTTAAAAATAACAAATTAAACCCATTACATGTTAACATAAATAATTTATTTTGATGAAAATAATTATATTGTCCAAAACAAAAAGTGATTTTTAAAAAAATTTTTGCGAATCCCTTTAATGTCTAATTTGATAAAAGTTGAATTTTCATATCTTCTTCTGCATTCAATTTGTTTCAGTCCAATGTTTTTAAAAAATATTTTAACATTTTTAGTATTTTTTCAGAGTCAGAGTACAAGTAGAAGAGGGTCAGAGAGAGAGGGAGACATGGAATCAGAAACGGGCCCCAGGCTCTGAGCTGTCAGCATAGAGCCTGATGTAGGACTTGACCATGAAACCATGAAACCATGAAATCATGACCTGAGCCAAAGTCAGTTGCTTAACTGACTAAGACACCCAAACACCCCTCAAGTCAATATTTTGATGAATTATATGAAGAAAATGTAGCCTCACATACGTATATAGTTTAAAAAGACAAAAGTATGTTAATAAGCATCTTAGATTACTGTGGAATTCTACAGTTTCTCAAATTTGGTTACAATATGAAAAATGAAGCTATATCAATGAATTTTCATTCTGTGTTATTTAAAAATTAATCAATCCTTTTTGCACTTTGAATAGATCTTTTATTCATGTCTATTTTTGTAGCATTGTGCATTAGTCATTTGAAAATTATTAGTTGACTAAGTTATGCATATCTTCCAAATATTGACACATTCCCTTACTAAATATTAAACAAATCACATTTGTTAGGGGCATCTGGTTGGCTCAGTTGGTAGAGCATGCAATGCTTGATCTCAGGATTGTCAGTTCAAGCCCAATGTTGGGTGTAGAGTATACTTAAAAAAATAAAATTTAAAAAATAATATTACTTATTAATATTAGCTATCACATCAGAAATGCATTAAAATAATGGGAATTAATGTTCATAATTCTAAATTCTAAAATTCTAATTTTCCCTTGAAAGCTCAAATTTTATCATTGGCACCAAATATTTTCCTTTGTTTTTCTGACAGGCTGCCTTTGTTCATTTTTGGGAAATGTCTTCTAAATAATTAAGTCCATGGGGCACCTGGGTGGCCCAGTTTGTAAAGTGTCCAACTTCAGCTCAGGCCATGATCTCACCATTCGTGGCTTCAAGCCCTGCATTGGGGTCTGTGTAGACAGCTCAGATCCTGGAGCCTGCTTTGGATTCTGTGTCTCCCTCTCTCTCTACCCTACCCCACTCGTACTCACTCTCTCTCAAAAATAAATAAACATTAAAAAAAATACTCAAGTCTGAAAAGCCATAGTTTATCTGTCAGTCTTTCAAGGGGACGAGGAGTCTCATGAAAGAAGTTTGTTCCGAATACTCAGTTTGTGGCTGGCCCTGGAGACAGCCACTGTGGTCCGGGAATTCGCAGCAGTGCTGTAGCCATGCTTCCTGTCATGTTACGTAAGGTATTAAAAACGTGTGTACTCAAGGGTTAAAATTTAATAGCATTAATAACTTTTATCACTTCATCAAGGACATTGTTTAAGTTGACTTTTTTGTTGTTGTTGTTACTGTGAGTAGATGGTGGTGAAGAACACAGTGAATACTCCTGGTGTTCGATGCCACTGACTTGGTTGCTATTGAAACGCTAGCATTTTTATCCACAACTTTTTTGCAACATTAGTGAAAATGTCAACATATTTTTTAAAGGGAAACAATATCTTAATATTTATCAAAATCATTTAATGCTTCCTGGACCTCCCTGAAAGGGTCTCAGAGCCCTGAGGGATCTATGTATCACTCTTTCAAGCCTGCTGCCCTACAGTAGTCAGAGACATGATGCCGCATTCATCATAGCTTTCCGGGAGGAGGGTAGGCCTGCTGGTCTCTCTTGTGTGGAACAAAGATAAGAGAGAAAATAACTGATAGGCAGGCTCATTTCCTCTTGTTTCTCAGGATGGAGACACAAGGTAGGAGCATGGTGTTTGAAGTCATCAGAAAGATTTGAAGGAATTTCCCCAAGGGAGAAGACTCATTTCTACTTCTGAAGGCATATTCCAGAAAAACATCAGCTTCCTGGGAAAAGCCTGATATTCAGCATGGCATAGTAGCAACACGGTGCTGCCTAAGATGTGATTAAAAATGGCTCATGCATAATGTCATTTAATGATGAAAGACTGAATACTTCTTCTTTAATAATGGCAATAAGTCAAGGATATCTGTTCTTATCGAACATGGTGTTGGAAGTTCTAGCTGCTACAAAAAAAGCAAAGGAAAAGAAAAGGCATGTAGACTGAAAAGGAAGAAATAGAGCTGCCCTGTTTGCAAATGACATGAATGTATATAGAAAGGCTCAAGGAATCTATAAAATAGAAAAGAGAAAGAAAAGAAGAGAGAAGAGAAGAGAAGAGAAAAGAGAAAAAGGAAAAGGAAAAGAAAAAGAAAGAGAAAAAAAGAAAAAGAAAAACTCCCAGAACTAAGAACTGAATTAAGCAAGGTTGCTGGATACATAATCAATATACAAAAATCAACTGCATATCTTATATATTCCCAATAAACACATGGAAATTGAAATTTAAAAACAGTGCCATTTAGGGGCACCTGGGTGGCTCAGTCAGTTAAGCGGCCGACTTCAGCTCAGGTCATGATCTCACAGTTCATGGGTTTGAGCCCCACATTGGGCTCTGTGGTGACTGCTCAGAGCCTGGAGCCTGCTTTGGATTCTGTGTCTCCCTCTCTCTCTGACCCGCCCCCTCTCATGCTCTGTGTGTCTCTCTCTCTCAAAAATAAATAAAACTTAAAAAAAAACAGTGCCATTTACAACAGTGTTAAAGAAAATGAAATACTTAGCTATACATTTGCATAGGATCCATGCTGAAAGTTGCAAAATGCCAATAAGAGAAATTAAATGATACTTAAATTAGTGGAGAGGCATGCCATGGCCATGGATTAAAAGATGCAGCACAGTAAAGATGTCAGTTCTCTTCACATTGATTTAGAGATTTAGTGTGATTCCCATGAAAATCCAGCAAGGTTTTTGTAGATGGCATGGCCCTACCATAGCTAAAATGATCTTGACAGAGAAGAATAGAGTGGGAGGCATCAGTACTAGATGGTGAGGCTTACTGTACAGCTGTAGTAATCAAGATCCTGGACTCAAGATGAGAGAAAATCATCCAGAAATAAACCCACACAAATATGAGCAACTGATTTGTTGCAAATTCCAGTTATAATAAATATGCACACAAACTAATAATAATAGCCATTATAATTCTGATCATGAGTGATTTTGAAAAATCAAGTTAATCCACATATTTAAAAATTCACCCTGGGCACACCCCTGTGTGGCTCAATCAGTTAACCATCCAATGCTTGATCTCAGCTCAGGTCTTGATCTCAGGGTTGTGAGTAGCTCAGTTGGTTAAGCGTCAGACTTGAGCTCAGGTCATGATTTCACAGTTCATGGATTCGAGCCCTTGTTTGGGCTCTGTGGTGACAGCTCAGAGCCTGGAGCCTGCTTTGGATTCCGTGTCTCCCTCTCTCTCTGTCTCTCCTCTACTCATGCTCTGACTCTGTCTCTCTGAAAAATAAATAAATATTAAAAATTTTTAATTCACCCTTTTAAAGTATACAGTTGAGTGCTGTTTAGCGTGTTCATGCAGATGTGCAACTATCACCACTATTTCCAAAACATGTCCAACACCTCCCAAAGAGATCCCACATCCATTAGCAGTCACTCCCCAATTCCTTTCTCCTCACCTGTATCAATCATCAATTTACTTTCTCTTTATGGATTTATCCACTCTGGGCCTTTCATGTCATACAGTGGAATCATACAGTGTGTGATTTTTTTTTAATACCAGACTTCTTTCCTAGGCCAGAAAGGACCCATGAGGCATCTCAAGAACCCAATGTGGTCCCAGCACCCATGTCTTCCACCCTGATACCTGGATGACATGTAAGTCCAGCAAGGGTTTTGATGGGCCTGAAGAGAAATCCCAAGTTGACTGAATTTATTCAGAAGTAACTGAGTTAATCTGAAAGAAAATATTTTAAACCAGAAGAGACTAAGATATTCATACTGACCAGTTTGAGTGTTCTTCCCCTTTCATGGGGAAATAGGGAAGCTTCAAAAGACAATGAGATCAGTTATGGAAAATAGGGAACATTCTATTTTTCTGAAAATCTGAGTCATAGCATTTAAGCTCCAATCTTCTCAGCTCTTAACAATTCTAGTTTCAGGATAAAGAAACTGAGGCTTAGAAATGTTCAGTTATTGCCCAACATCACACACAAGTTCATGTCTGTTTGCCTCCAAGTCCTGCACTCATTCAGAGCAAGAAGAAGTCTCATACTAGTAAGATTAATATCAAAGCTGATGGCTTTTCATAAATTCTAACTAGGAAGGGTCATATGCTAAACCATCTCACCCCAATCAAGGTCTATAGCTTTTGAGGACTTATAACAGAAACGAAATAGAATAAAATGTGCTAATTTCCAGAAACTCTTTAAATACAAGCTCCCAAGCCTTTTCCTACTCAAAAATTTAAAGTATAGATTTTCTAAAAAGATTTTAAATTTAATTATAAAATTCCTTCTATAACATGTATAGATCATATTTCTAAAGTTATGGCCAGTAGTCGATTAGCACTTTAAGTATATGCTGGTTGATAACTAGCTAGTATTTTTAATGTTTATTTATTTAATATTGAGAGAGAGAGAGAGAGAGACAGAGAGAGACAGAGAGAGGCAGAGAGAGAAAGGCAGAGAGAGAGGAAGACAGAGAATCCTAGACAGGCTCCTCACTATCAGTGCAGAGCCTGATGCGGGGCTAGAACTCAAGAATAGTGAGATCATGACCTAGCTAAAACCAAGAGTTACACACTTAACTCCCTAAGCCGCCCAGGTGCCCCCAGCCACCAGCTAGTAATAACTGAGCATTGATTAGGCGCGGGTCTAAGCACTTTCCATGTATCACCTCATGTCATCTTTATAACCACCCCTCAAAAGTGGCTGAGTCATAGAACCAAAAACATACCATGAGTCAGTGCGAACCCACATCTAACATCTTCTTCTGGATTCCAAAGGCCATGCTCTTAAACAATACACTAGTCTGCCAACAAAATATCAAATCCTACAAAGTTTCTGGGCTTATGATTGTTAAGGATGAAAGGAAGGCCAGAATGGAAAACAAGGAGGGGTCGTGCAGGTGGCTGACTTCATTGGCCAGACATTTTAGTTTCTTTCTTTGTTTTATTTTAAATGGAGAAGAACAAAACCAGAATAAAATTTATTCTTGAATACATGATAATTCAAGATGTGTATTATAATTTATTATTAAAGCCCTTAAAAGGAAATAAAAGCAAGAGGAAGGGGCTATATGTGTGTGCACATGTGAGCATGCATGGTAATATACAGTCATGTTAGTGCTAAGGTGTCTTCAAAGTACTGACATTTTATTTTGAAAAGGTAATTTTTATGATTAATTGTCCATAGGAGAACATCAGTTATAAGGCCTTCAATGTGTGGCTCACTAAGAAAATTTTAAGCCACATTTCTTTTGGGTCTTGAATTCATACTACAAGTGGACATAAGTGGGGACAGGGTGTCATGGGTGAACTGTGGTCCCCAAAATATGTGAGAGTCCTAACCCCTGGTAATTGTGAACATGACCTTGGAAATAAGGTCTTCACAGATGTAATCAAATTGAGACGAGATGATTGGGGCATATGGATGGCTCAGTCAGGTGAGCGTCCAGCTTCAGCTCAGGTCATGGTATCATGGCTCATAAGTTCAAGTCCCTCATTGGGCTTGCTGCTGTCAGCATGGAGCCCACTTCAGATCCTCTGTGCCCCTCTACCTCTGCCCCTCCCCACTATCTCCTTCTCATTCAAAAATAAATAAACATTTTTAAAAAGGTGAGATCATTAAGGTGGGGGCCCTAATCCTAAATATGACTGGTGTCCTTATGAGAAAAGGAAGATCTGGACAGAGGAAGATCTCACATGGGCAGAGATGGGAGTAAGAGGCTGCAAGACAAAGAACTCCAGGAATCACCATGGAGCTTCAGAAGATGGAAGGCGTAAGCAGGGAATCTACTCAGAGCCTCACAAGGGACAGGGCCCTACTGTCACCTGACTTTTGGACTTCTGGTCTCTAGAACCATGAGAAAATAGAGTTCTGTTGTTTGAAGACAATGGGTTTGTGGTGCTTGGTTATGGCGGCCTCGAAAGCAATGTGTGGGGACTGAGGCTGCAGACAGCGGAGGGGGTTGCTGAGGGGAGGAGAGGATGATCGTGTGCTGGAGGAAAGGGGAAGAGAAATAGCAATGACATGGGAAAGAGGTGACGTGTTCTGGAAAAAGGGGAAGTTAGTGATGCATCGACTTTCTTGTTCTGATTTTCTTAGAATTCAAAATATGGAGAAAAACAGTTCATGTGAATTGGACATCACAGACATAATCAGGGGAACCACACATAAATCCCCTGGTACAGATGTAAAAGGTTTAGTCAAAACAGATAATACAGGGATGCCTGGGGGCTCAGGTCATGATCCCACAGTTTGTGAGATCGAGCCCCTTATTGGGCTCTGTGCTGACAACCTAGGGCCTGCTTGGGATTCTCTTCCTCTCTCTGCACCTTCCCCTCTTGTGGGCACTCTCTCTCTCTCAAAATAAAAAGAAAGTAAATAGATTAATTAAAAGACAGTATAATTCACAAAATGGAACCCATCATTTATCATAATTACTAAAAAGAATATCACATGGCGTGTGTATGTTTGTGTGTGCACGCACATGTGTGTAATGTAGATACTTCATGGCATTAAGCTTCATTAAAAAGAATATGATTTAGGGAATTTTTTCCCCAAAGTCTCACACATTGACAATACTACTTTCAACTCAGATGTCAATAAAACAGCCTCAGAGCTCTTCAAATCAGTTAATTGTTACCGGATACGCAAGAAGGGGAAGTGTGTATTATTCACCCTGAAGATTTACATAAAACCATCTCCATAGGGCATGGGGCCGATTCTGAGATGAGTCACTGTTTCAACCCCAGGAAGGAGCTGGAGAGATGCCTTTGCAAGGTGACCCTCAGACCTACCTTGGTGCTGGTCTGCAGACTCCACCATTCATTCCACAACGTCCTTAGGCCAGGAAGTCAGTCTGCGTTTCTCAGGAACCTATACCAGGCCTTGCTTGCTTTTGTTTTCATCCAAACTTAAGGACCCTCACTTACTTTAAAAAAAATTTTTTTAATGTTTATTTATTTTTGAGAGAGAGACAGAGACAGAGCTTGAACAGGGGAGGGGCAGAGAGAGAGAGGGAGACACAGAATCATGAGCAGGCTCCAGGTTCTGAGCTGTCAGTGCAGAGCCTGATGCAGGGGTTGAATTCATGAACCACAAGACCATGACCTTAGCTAAAGTCAGACACTTAACCAGCTGAGCTACGCAGGTGCCTCAAGGACTCTCCCATCCTTTCAATCCCTCTACCGGTAACCAGCGTGGCCTGCACAGCTGGAGAAGTTGGTTTTCTGCTTTTACAGCTATGTCAGGGCAATGGTGATTTTTGTATTTCCATTCTGGAGTGACAAGCTTTCTTCACTTAAGGTACAAACTGTAACTGGATGCTTGCTTCATTCTATGGCTCATTGCATACCGTTTGGATGGAACTTGATGTCAAGTGCTAGCCATGACATTTAATAGCTCTTTGACACACGATATATTTCTTAGCTTCTAAACTAAGTTCTCTCACCTGTCAAATGAGAATGTTAAATCTCAGAGCTGGAATGAGGCATTTTTAAGAAGTTGTTCTTACAAGAATGGGAGACATATTCATACTAGCACTTTCAGAGGGATGGGAGTGGTGGGGCTTCACCCAGAAGGTGAGGGGACATCTTAGATCAGGAGTCAGATCCCAGGAACTTTCTAGATTGTGCAGTGAGGTTTGCCCTGGGCCCCTTTTAGATGATGCAGGCTCATGCTGTCAAATGATGGAATGATCATGCTTATCCCTCTCTTCCCCTTTCCTCCCCCCCCTCCATTCACACCCCTGGGTGAGTGCATCCGTCCCCAAGGACAAACATACCACCTTAGTGGCGATGGCTCTCCGCTGAGCCCCAGACTAATGCATCCAGCTCCTCCTCCACTTGAAGCACAGAGGTCTCAGAATGAAAATATCCAAAGTGGCTTTATTGCTTCCTGCTTACCCCACCCCCACCCTTCCTTGGTCTTCTGTCTTTCAGAAAATGGCGCCATGGCCATCCAGCCATTCCAAGCCAGAGCCATCATCCTACACTCAATTCGCTGGCAAGTTCTGTTGATGCCATGTCAAGACCCCATCCCCATTACCTCTGCCATTACCCAAGACTCTTGGCTCCTGTATTTTGAACATTGGTCTCTTCATTTTTCACCCTTGCCCTCTCATCCATGCAGCACCCTGCAGCCAGAATGACTGCTTCTCAATCTGTAAATGAGCTCATTTCACTTTCTGGCTTAAAAACCTATGGTGGTTTCTCAGTGCACTTAGGGGAAAACGACACTCCTTATGGCAGCTTCCACAGTCCTGAAAGATCCCCTCCCTGCCTGTCTCCTCACGTCATACCAGGCCACTTCTTACACATTAATTTTGAGCTATACTTTGTGCTTAGTTCATTGTTGCCTCAGGGCCTTTGTACTTGCAGTGCCCTCTGCCCGGACTGCTTTCCTGCCTGATCTCCTCACAGAAATGTCCTTCCAATGATACCTCCATTTTCTTTTCTTTTTTGCAGGATTGGGCATTTTTTTTTTGCCATAATTTGCAGATTACTCACCAAAAGTGGACGATTGCTCCACAGTGTCCCCATTTCAGCCCTACTATTGTTTCTTTCAGAAACAATATTTTTACCTGCATTATAACATACAGTAAAGTGCACTAATTTTAAGTGTATAGCTTGATGAATAGCCCTATCTATATTACTACTACCCCAGATCAAGAAATAGAACATGACTATAATTCCAGATTTCCCTATATCTTTCCAAGTCCATCCTCGCAGTGCCTATTTCCCATTTCCAGAGGTAGCCAGTATTCTACCTTCTCTCAGTCATGGATTGTTTTTTCCTGTTCTCGAACATCATAGAAATGCAATCACACAGTATGTACTCTTGCGTGTGGCTCCTTTTACTCAACAGAACACTCTAAGATTCATCATGTAGTTGCGAGTAAGATAATTTGCTCTTCTTTCTTATGACTGTATTCTATCGTGTGATTATAATGAAGTTTATTTATTCATTCCATCTGAGGTAGACACTTGGGCTGTTTCCAGTTTGTGCCTTTTACACACGCCTTTAGGTGGTCATACAAACTCATCTCTGCTTTCAGGCATACACCTAGATATGAAACTGCTGGGCATTAGGCAGGCATGTGTTTTGCTTTCACAGATTGTAACAATAGTTTTATTTTAATGTTTGATCTTGACTTTTATGTTTCCCAGTAGAATTAAGCTCTGTGAAGGCTAAAACCTATCTATCTTGTCTACTTTTCAACTCCTAACATCCTGTACAGTGCTCGGCACATTTGTAAGCACTTGGTCAATATTTGTTGATCAAACAAAATGTTACAGGGCGTTCTTCAGTTTCTGTGTCTCCATTTTATTTATAAGTTCTGCTTCCTTATGTGTTATTCTCTCCAGGTAGCTTTTAAGCATCAGCTCTTATTAAGAGACATATTCTCTTTGTGGTACTGAAAAGTCCGAGGAGAATGTACAGAGGCAGCCCACTCTTTCCAGGCAGCCCCAGAGTGTTGTGAGAAGACACACATTGACTCCCAGGCCAGTCAATTATGGCTGAAGGTTAGAGTCATATGGTCATCCCAAGACCACCTGTGTGGTCCTTGTGGGACGGAGCCTGTATGCAGGAATTCCAACATTTTCCTGGACTAGAACATGTATGTACCTGGCCCAGTGCCTGACATAAATCTGATGCCCAGGAAACAGACTACTATTACGTGTTACCATTATTACTGCCACTCCTACTATTGATATCATAATTCATAACTTATGCCAGGTTAGAGCATCAAACATTTCCAAAAGAAGCAACCACAGTTTGGGAACATCATTCTCTGATTTCTACATGGCCAATGTTGTGCAGAATATGTGCATTATAAAATACAAAATTCATTTAAAAAAAACACTGTTTGTCACTATGTAGCCAACAAGAATGCACCATTGAAAAGGTACCTATATTCTCATTTCCTTTCAGAAAAGTATACAGTCATTCATGTCAAAACCCTCCATTTGAGACCTGAATGCCCCCTTGAAATGGAGAGATGCTTCAGGTGGCCCCATGATCCCGATCTCGTGGTTTTCACACCCTGGTTTTGATCCCCTCCTTTTGAGTATGTGCTAGACCTATTCCTTGCCGCTAATACCAACAGAATACATTAAAGATGATAGGAAGTATGGGATTGGGACTACATGTATGTGATTATGTGATTACGTTACATACAACTATATCACCCATTTTGCTGGAGTTTCTCTCTCCTTGCTGGCTTTGAAGAAGTAAATAGCCAAGGTGGGGAATCGCACACAGCCAGGAACCAGGGACAGTCGCCAGCCGCTGGAGGCAGTCTAAGGCCTACAGGGGCCTTCAGCTTACACCCTTGATGAAATAAGCCCCTAAGTCCTGCAGTCCCATGGAACTGAATTCTACCAACAACAATACAAGCTAGGAAGTGGATCCTTCCCCAGTATGGCCTCAGATGAGACCACAGCCCCAGCCAACACTTCCAGGAAAGCCTTGGGAGACCCCGAAGCAGAGAACCCAGGAAACTTGTGCCCAGGCTCTTCCTGACCCACAGAAACCGTGACAGTAAATGTGTTTGTTTTAAAGTCATTAAGTTTGTGGCATGATTGGTCTAAAGCAATAGATCACTGATACACCATTGACTCTGGCATTAATTTAACTAGTATCTAGTGAAAGCATCCTACTAAACAAGATACAGCACTGGATATAGAACATTATGTAGTTATCACTAAACACAAATATAACCAGCTTGAATGTTAACCTTTATTCTATACTCACTTGTTTTGGAACCACCAAATAATCTGAGATAGCACAGCACTGGTACCATTTATCTTATTTAATATTTTTCCCATCATCTCTTCCCCTTTAGGCAAGATAAAATATTCATGGCAAAATGAACTTATGTGGCATTGCTATAGCACTTCACTGAATTGTCATATTTTAATCAAAGTCCTGACACCTCAAAGTTTCCAAAAGAAACTTGGAATATGTCACAATGCAGAAGGACAGGCAAAGGGATAAACAAGGCTGGTTAAATCTATGCCACTACAGTAAGTCAGGTTGTCTCTCAAACCCAGATTCAGTGTAGTAGGGAATCTTCCAGATAGCTGGGTTGGGAAGATAAGAAATATTATCATTTTTTAATGATATGAACCATTCTGGATATGAATATTAAATTAATATTTCTGATGATATGCGTTGTATACTGTGGTTAAATTCTTCTGTATTTCTGTGGTTAAATAATTGGAGCTGTCTTGGTTTTTAGGAACTGTGGATTTTGTGGTTAAATTATGTTGTCTAGTTTTGTTTTAACAGCTATGTGTGTTTGTATATGTTTCTGTGTATTTGTAGGTAATTTTCACACAAGTTATACGACATTGTGACTAAGCCACAGAAATCTATGAAACTAGTCTGTATGTAAGAACCATTTAAATCACTCCCACTTCTGGTTTAAATCTTGTCCTATGAATCATAACCCTTAGCAGGAACTTGAAATTGTTTCCAAGTCTTATAAACAGAGAGTAAAACCTCATTATTAATTTCCAGAGGTGGTTTCCATGATGGCAGTTTTAGAATGGAAATCTCCTCCTTTACATGAAGTGTAAAATTCAACTCTTCTACATGAATTATAACACTTAGTTCATTCAAATGGATTTTTTTTTAGGAAACTGACAATTATCTTGAACCTTATTATTTTTCCAAGTCTAAGACTTTTGATCAGATTCTTAATTACTGATTTACATTGTTGTCATATTCTTTTGTGTTATGTTTATCAGATTTGGTTTACGTAAACATGTAGTTTCCTCCACAATAAAATAAAACCATACAAATAAGCCCTTTTTGTGTGTTTGAGAAAGCAGGTTATTAAAACTAGCATGTCCGCGGACAAGTATCTAGATCACAGGGACTTTATAGAGGTGGCTATTTTCACATTAGGTCTATTATAACCAAAGTATTGATTAATATTTATTATAGCTATTTGTCATCCAAATAGATGTTCTACCACACTTTACTTAAAACACGAGTTGATTTAATCAAGATACATGTTAGCCCATAATCTATCTATGCCCATTTCTGTACTTTTTATTTCTCCTGATAGGGTTTGCTTGTTCTTCAAATGACTACTAACAATTATCTTCCCAAGATTATTCAATGTCCATGAGGAATTAGCCATATGCTCTGTTGGTGAGAACATAAACTGAAATCAATCTCTTTGCTAAACAATTTAACAGTAAATATTGTGATCAGAAAATGGTTAATTCCCTGACTCAGTAGCTCCTCTTCCCAGAATTTATGATATGAAATTAATCAGAGATTCATATAAATATATATGTACAAAATTATCACAGAGTACTTTATTTTAGTATAAAAATAGATATTCACAATATGAAGATGTAGTTATCATAAAAATTACTTACATAAATTGTAGAATCTCCCTATCATAAAATATTATGGAATTGTTAGAGCAAGATGTTTAAAAATTCTATAATGTTAGGATATAAAGCAAAATCCAAAACTATGTTATTAAAGTAGATATCTATGAAAGAAATATGCTCATAGAGCAAAGAAAAGCAGTGGCATATTAATTGTGTTTGTCTCTGGAAAGATCATGGGTCATTAAAAATGATGGATAGTTAATTTTACCTCTTATCAAGTTTGTGCCACAGTTTTTCAGTAAGCCTTCACAGTCACCTTTGTTGAGATGTAGATTTACTGTAAAGAATGAGAGAAGTGGACAGTGGGATAAATTAATAAAGGTGGTGCAAACTTCTCTGAGCTGTACTCTTCCCAAAGATCATGTGTTGGTAGAATAATTCCAAAAGCACACAGTGGTTTTGGAGTTGAGGAAGCAGCTTATAATGAGGGGTCACCAGTGACAACCAAGAAAGTATAGGCCCCTTGGGAGGGCTTTAGAAATATGGGGGAAAGATACAGGACTCCCTTCCATTTGTGGAACAGGAGCTCCAATGAATCTTATTTGTCAGGAAATCTTGGGGAGAGCTGGGTTGCCTAGCAGGAGACGCATGCCCAAGTACCTTATCATTAGAGCTATCTGTTCATATATCTAATTCTCTCCCTTCAGGACTCATGGCAAGATGGACACAGCCAGGTGACTCACTTTGGTTAATGAGACTTGAGAAGTAACTTGTTTCACTTCTGGTCACACGCATGTTCTCTTCCTCTTGTCAAGATGACAAATCTCCATCCAGACTGTAGAGATTTGTTCAGCCTAGAGTCTTGGGGCTGGGGGGTGGGGGAGGAGCCATTGAGCACAGCCTCTTACTCACCCAAGGGAGACATGGATCCTGAGTGTGAATAAAACATTGTGGTCTCAAACCACTGAAATTTGGGAGTTTCTGTCACTGCAGCGTAACCTGGCACATCCTGACTGATGCATTGACCTTTGAGGTAAATGTGTTAAAGAGAAATCATATAAAAACTGAAATGTGATCAAATATTTCATTTGAACTCCTTTAGATCTTCCTTAGAAGTATATATAGTGTTAAAAATATTTAAAGTTTAAAAATATTTTATATTTTGAATCATTATGGCTTAATAAAAACAGGAATTAATAAAATGTTATAATTATCTTGGCAAATGCAAATTAATGAATTTTTTCAAATATATATTTTTTAATGTTTTTTTATTTATTTTTGAGAGAGAGAGACACAGAGTGAGCAGGGGAGGGTCAGAGAGAGAGAGGGAGACATAGAATTGGAAGCAGGCTCCAGGCTCTGAGCTGTCAGCACAGAGCCCAATGCAGGGCTCGAACCCATAAACCGTGAGATCATGACATGAGCTGAAGCTGGACGTTTAACCGACTGAGCCACCCAGGTACCCCAAATTAATGAATTTTTGAAAGTCCTTTAACTTCTAGAAATTTTTTTGTAATAGTTTATTGTCAAATTGGTTTCCATATCACACCCAGTGCTTCTCCCCACAAGTGCCCCTCACCATGACCATCATCCCCTCCCTTTCAGTCCATGGTTTGTCTTCAGTATTCAGTAGTCTCCCTTGATCTGTGTCCCTCAGTCTTCCCTGCTCTCTTTCCCCCTTCCTCTCCCCATGGTCCCCTGCCAGGTCTCTCCTGTTAGACCTATGAATGTAAACATATGGTATCTAATAATGTGTCTATCAAATAATGCTACTGTATTTTGATAGGAGGACATGTTTTTATTTTCATTAGTAAGTTAAAGGAATCTGTTAGGCAGAGCTCCTCAGGGAATTTGTCGATTTGGGGGCTGAGGAAGGGAATGTGCAAGGTATGCCTAGAGCTCCTTGGGGTACCCAAAGCTATTTATAAACATAAAGAAGTACTAATATACATACATACTACATATATATATATGTACACGATAGGGGCATATCAAAGGGACTAGAGCAAACCTGAAAGAGTTCCCACTAGCTATATCTGACATAGTTTGAGCAACAAAATAAATAACATATCATTGAATTATAACCCCAAATTGTCCGTAAATCCTTTCTGATATAAATAAATGATTAATATGTGCCTGGGTGGCTCAGTTGGTTAAGTACCCAACTTTTGACTTTGGCTCAAGTCATGATCTCACGATTTATGAGACTGAACTGAATGTTGGGCTCCCCTCTGACAGCATGGAGCCTCCTTAGGAATATCTCTCTCTCTCTGTCCCTCCCTTGCTTATGTTCTCTGTCTCTTTGTCTCTGTCTCTGTCTCTCTCAAAATAAATAATATTTAAGAAAAAGAAATAAATGATTGAATGGATGAAGGAAGGAGGGAAAGAAGGAAGGAAGGAAGGAAAAAGGGAAGGAAGGAAGGGAGATGAAATCTTTTCAGAAAAATTTAAAGGGACATTTGTAGATACCTCCCATTCCAGAAGATGGCATTCAGTTGCCCTTCCCTCCCTTCAATCTTGAGGGTAATGTGGACAGAAAGGAAAAATATTGCCTTTACAATGGAGATACCTAAGAAATAGTACTTTAACCAAGTGATGAAGGTTGGAAAACCTGTGCTGTTCTGTGGATACCATTATACCTCCTAATTCAATGTGATGAGAAGATCCCTTCACCCATTCTTCCCAAAACCTTGTAACACGATGAAGAAAACAAGAGACAAACCAAGACTGAGGGTCATTCTACAGGATACCTGGCTACTCCTTAAGACTCTTAAGGTCATGATAAACAAGGAAAGACTGAGAAACTATCACAAACCAGAGGAGACTGAAGAGACATGACAACTAAATGCCTCTGGTGCCCTGGATTGGGTCTTGGAACAGAAAAAAAGATATTTTGGAAAAACAGGAGAGATTCACATGAGATATGGAGTTTAGTTGATGGCAATAAACCAATGTTGATTTCTTTGTTTTGACAAATATACCATATCAACATAAGATGTTAACAGTTGTAAAAACTAGATGAAGGGGGATACAAGAACTCTCAACTATGTTTGAAACATTTGCAAAATTAAAAGTATTTTAAATTTAAAAGTTCATTTTAATAAAGGATCTGTTAGGGCACCTGGATGGCTCAGTCAGTTGAGGGTCTGACTTCAGCTCAGGTCATGATCTCACAGTTGGTGGGTCGGAGCCCTGCATCAGGCTCTGTGCTGACCACTAGCTCAGAGCCTAGAGCCTGCTTCAGATTCTCTGTCTCCCTCTCTCTATGTCCCTCCCCTGATCATGCTCTGTGTCTCTCTGTCTCTCTCTGTTATTTAAATGTAATAAATAAATAAATAAATAAATAATAAATAGGAATCTGTTAAATGGACTCATTTAACCTCCATATTAATTGTAGCATCGTATTGACCAGAGAGAATTCATTTCATTTCTTTGCTTAACCAATTGGTCACCAAAATGGCAGCATTTGGGCTTTGCTCTTCACCACCTGTTCAGCCAAAGTAGTTGAAAGTGAGGAAACCAGAGGGGTGTATTTAATACATGAATGAGCATAAAAGCTTCCATTCAAGTTACAGAATCAATTATAAAGCCATATCATAATGACTTCAAGGAGACCTTCTTTAATAGGTGCACTCATGTCTATTGAACTTAATTGTATGGGAATACAAAACAATTAAGACAAAAGTAATGTGGATTTCTGTAGCCTGGACAGGATACTCTAGTTTTTACATTTAATTGGTGTGCAGGTAAACCTGGCTGATATGTAGGCTCCACTCAGGGAGAAAATGAGTTTAGAATACTGTGTAAACAGGGAATGGAGGCTATAACAAAGAACTCTAAAGCAACCAGGAAAGGAAGAACAAGCGTGGCCTTGAAAATTATGATTGCAAATTTATTTTCTTTCCTTCATCTAATTTTGCAGAGCATCAAAACTAACAAGTAATTGTTTTTTGATACCTACTGATTCCCTCATGCTGTCATATTTGCATATTATTCTATCTCTCAATGCCTAGCGCAGTGCTTGGTACCTGAAAGGTAAATAGCATAATAAATAATTAATCATTTAAAAATGTTAAAGTAATTTTAAATATTGTATTCTGTGACTATGAGTATCAATGCCCAAATGGGTAAATGAAAAGGAATTTTTTCCTGTCCTCTAAATAATTTCATAAGGTGCCTGGGTGGCTCAGTGGGATGAGTGTCTGATTTCAACTCAGGTCATGATCCTTTGGTTTGTGAATTCTAGACCCTCAACAGATTCTCTGCCGTCAATGAAGAGCTCTCTTTGGATCCTTCTCCTCCTCTCTCTGCTCTCCTCTGCTCATGCACTCTCTCTCTCAAAAATAAACAAATATAAATAAATAAATAAATAAATAATTCCATACTCTGGGTTCTACACAAACCTTGGAATACATCATTATAACACAAATAAATCTTGAATTGTAATATGAGTAAGGGAAAATATAAATTGTATACCTTTATCTGTAGAGACATTTACGTCTCTATCAGAATTTTAAACCTCATCCCATATCCCATTGTTCAATGTTCCTTTCTTTTTTTTAAAAAAAAAAATTAAATGTTTATTTATATTTGAGAGAGAAGGAGACACAGAATCTGAAGCAAGTTCCAGGTTCTGAGCCTGATGCGGGGCTCAAACTCACAAGCTGTGAGATCGTGATCTGAGTCAGACATGTAACCAACTGAGCCACCCAGGCACCCAGGTTCCTTTCTTTTTTTTTAAGTTTATTTATTTATTTATTTAGAGAGAGAGCATGGAGAAGGAGCAGAGAGGAGGAAAAGAGAGAACCCCAAGGTGGCAGCTCGGGGTCAGCAGGGAGCCCAGTACTGAGCTTGACCTCATGAACTATGAGATCACGATCTGAGCCAAAATCCAGAGTTGGACGCTCAACCCCCTGAGCCACCCAGGCACCCCTCAAAGTCCCTTTCCTTTTTTCTTTAAAATTTTTTTAATGTTTATTTTTGATAGAGAGTGAGAGAGAGAGTGAGAGAGACAGAGCACGAATGGGAGAGGGGCAGAGAGAGAGGGAGATGCAAAATCTGAAGCAGTCTCCAGGTTCTGAGTATCAGCACAGAGCCCGATGCGGGGCTTGAACTCACCAACCATAAGATCATGACCTGAGCCAAAGTCTGATGTTCAACTGACTGAGACCCCGAGATGCCTTCTCGAAGTCCCTTTCTAACAGCACTTCCTTCATCATGGCTTATCTGATCTTTTCCCATCTGCCCCCAAGAAAAAAACCCCAAATCTCCTTGATAGTTACTTTACACTTAACTTTTATTGATTTTACGGCATGCACTGTTTCTATTACAGTCATATTGTTATATGGACATGATTCCACTCGTGGACTAGACATTTCTGGATCTTCATATCCACTGTTAGGGCACCTTCAGCATTGCTGTGCCTGAGAGTCTCACCAGAATGCCGGTGGGACCGATGAGCGAGTGAGTGGCACTGCTGGGTGGAACACGGGCCTCTGCTCAGCGCACCCTTGACCTTTTCCACAACTGAAAAGTCTTCCTGAACTTCAGTATTGTTCCACTTGCGCCAAAAGAACTTGTCTAGAAACCTCTGATAAGCCGTGGAAAAAAACATCCCGCTACTGCTGGGTCTGCCTAAAGTTACCCAACCTGGCCTTCGCTAGTGAGACGTGACCATAAAGTCAAGCCCAAGTGTGTGCTTTAGTTTCAAGCCCCAGCGGATGACAGCTGGCCAAGCTGATTGAGTGGGCTCTGTGCAGGCAAAGGCGAGGGTTCGCAATGTTAGAAACCTCTTCCCAGGTGAGAAGACAAATATCACTGACATGCTTATTTCTCGAAGCGCAGGTCCCCAGCGCTGGCCTGGAAGCACATCAAAGGCCACACCTCACCTCTTTTAATGCTCTTCCTCTGACTTCTCTCCCTTTCTGATTGTACTCGCTAGTCAAACAATGGGGCTATTATGTTCCTGGGAGAAGAAGAATTACCTCAAAGGCCAGGTGCCAGTGGTAAGGTTCCTTGTGTCCAATTACTGCGTGGTAAACGGCTCAGGCTTTGTTTTCCTGTCCTTTTCTTTCTTTCTTTCTTTCTTTTAAAAGCCTTTCCTATCACGCTGCCAGACACTGGCGCTGAGCCCCAGTATCAGTGTGGGGTATCTGGTATTGCTTTGAATTTGGGTTCCATTGTCTTTCACTCTCTCTCAACCTAGTGTCCGGTTATATTTCTATCTCCTTATCAGTGCTAAAAAGCAAAGGCAAATCAGCTCCAGGGAAAGGGGACTGTGCCCCCAAAGTTTTGATTTCACCAACCAAGCTTAAATTGCTTTGATCACTGATTGGTTTGGAGGAGGTGAGGGTGATTATTGGAACAAGAAAATGACGATGGGAGTGTGACTTTTCCCTTTGAGCGACACATCTGAAAATCCCCCATTGGCCTCTCCATTAGGTCAACCAAGATTTATCAGGGAAAAACAAACAAGTCATAAGTGAATGGCAGTAAGTTCTCGCTACCAAGTATTATTTCTTGCCTGGAGGACAGGTGTCTGCTAGGACATGATTCCAATATCCCCAAAGTGCTCTTGTCATCGACGCTAAGAATTGTAAGCAATATTTTAAAAAATATTTTCTGTATGTCAAACACTGTCTTCAGCACATTCCCTGCATTGTCTCATGATTCCTTACAACAATCTGATCAAGGCAGCGCTGTTTAATCCATCAAAGAGAAGAAGATCTGGAAGCTCAGTCACGTTAACAGGACAATGTTCCAAAGCTAAGCAGTGTCAGTGGGCAGGTCTGTTTTATAAGCAAAGCTCAACTTCTGAACAACTCTGCTATGATGGGAAGCTCTCACCTCCCCTGGGCTGTTTAAGGGGAGCCTGAGACCCCACACCACCAAATGTCAGAACGGAATGCATGTCAGTTATGGTCTGGGTACCGTCATGAAGTCTACACTGTCAGTACTCAATTGCTTTACTTGTCTGGGGGAGCAGGGAACACCTGAGTTTCAGGGTACCTACCATTTTAGTAGGTGTTTCAAGCAGTGAAGGAAATTTGCTAGACAATAGTATTAGCCTGCAGGTTGCTAGATATGGTCATTAGCTGACCTGGTTGTTTAGTTAGTCTCTGAATCTAGTGTGTAGGGTCATCTGGCCTTTACTTCTTGACAGACTCCAAACCATATGAACATGGGGAGGATGTCTGCTTTCACATTTAAATACCACCTGGACTTATTATATAGGATCATCCCCAAGTATAAATTTTTAATGTTTATTTATTTTAGAGAGAGAGAGAGTGAGTACAAATGGGAGAGGAGCAGAGAGAGAGGGAGACACAGAATCTGAAGCAGACTCCAGTCTCTGAGCTGTCAGCACAGAGCCTGACACGGGGCTCGAACTCACCAAGGGTGAGATCATGACCTGAGCCGAAGTCGAACGCTTAACCAACTGAGCCACCCAGGAGCCCCGGATCATCTGCAGGTGTAGATGACCCTTTTTTCTTGCTGAAATCTAAGTGTCTAGGTTCATTTTTGTGATCCACTCTTGTGATAGCTGGGGTGCCCAAGTTACTGAAGATGCAGAGTTTAGCTCAACTGCCTTTTCTATGACTTATGGAAAGGGGAAAAGATTCATTCCCAAGTTCTTCAAATGCTGGTGGTTTGGGAGAGATATGGGACTATGAACAAGGGGTAAGGGCGCGAGGTCTGCTCTGACTCCTTCTCATGTCCTGTTTCAGCTGAAATAGTTATGAGTTATGCAGCTCCCTGCCATTCTGGGCATGCTGCTCCTTCTATGATCCCTGAACCCAGACAGGGGACTTGGTGCTTATTAGCCCCTAGTCCCTTGTCCCCTACTCCCCTTCTCTTTCTCTATCACATGCATACACCCCTCACATACACATTCTTTCTCAATATATTCATACAAAAACATACACAGGTGAACACGCATGCTCACCACCTTGCCCTTACTAACAAATACTCACTCTCCCAAACCCTCTCACCCACATACATACAGACACACATGCTCACACCTCTGTCAGACACAAATTCAGGCTCTATCTCTCTCTTTCACACACACACACTCACTTCTCAAATACTCACAGGAACCAAACCTTTGTATAACATCCTTGTATACACCAGATACTGCTTCTGGGGCAATTGAAGGGTATTTTACATCACACACTAAGTACTTAAATTAAATATTGGGCTCTTGTTCATGAGATTCCTTCAGGTATTTGTAAACATTCTCCACCGTGTTCTCCTGCAGTCCTTTCTTTCCCTTTCTTCTCCAGCCTCCACATTCCTAAATTCCCATTCATATCCAGAAAAGACATTTAGCTCCTCCTTTGTTCCTTTGTCTTTTGTCTAGGGTCTTCACTGTAATTCATGGTAGCCTCTGGGTTAGGCAGTCTTATTTAAATACTTTTTTAATGTTTATTTTTGAGAGGGGGAGAGTGAGCACAGTGGTGGAAGAAGACAGAAAGAGAGGTAGAAAATCCCAAGCAGGCTCTGCACTGACAACAGGGTGCTCAATGCGGGGCTTGAACTCATGAACTGCGAGATCATGACCTGAGCCGAAGTCGGACGCTTAACCGACTGAGCCACCCAGGCACCCCTACTTACTTACTTTAGTATTACAATGTCATTAATTCTCCCCCAATATTGATAATGCACATTAATTAATTAGGAATTCAAATTTATAAACTATTCTAGAAAATATAAGTAGTTTTTTACCCTATCAAAAAATCTTGGATGACCTCACAGCCTGACCTAATGTGCTCAGGCCAATCTGTATTATAGTCTCACCTATAATATTAGTCTTCTATAAATTAGAAGACAATTGATATGTCAGTAAATTATAAAATATGAATTCTTTGATAATACTTTTTATCATTTGATGGTTAATTTAAGTGAGTTTTCTCTCAGTTTCAGCTAAGACATTGCAAATTATACCATGGCAAGTGCTATCCAAGACTAGTGAAGAAACTGTAGTGTGCTGGTTAGAACATGGGCTGGATTGTCGACTCAAGCAAATAGAATTGTGCATCCTGGCTTGGTCATTTATTACCGTTGTGAGCTGAATTGTGCCCCCTCAAAAGATATTGTACTGATAGGGGTTGTCCAGAGAAACAGAAACAAATGTACACACACACACACACACACACACACACACCTCCCAAAGAAGATGTCTTTTGAGAACTTGGCTAGCCCATTACGGGGTCCAGTAGTCCCACAATCTTCCATCTGTAAGCTAGAGACCCGGGAAAGACAGTAGTGTAATTCAGTTTGAATCTGAAGGCCTGAGAGCCAGGGAACCTAATGGAGTTAATCCCAGTCCAAGGGCAGAAGATGAGATGAGGTGTCCCAGCTCAAAGAGGCAGGGAAAAAAGGGGGGCAAATCCTTCCTTCCTCCACCTTATTGTTGATTCAGACCTTCCACGGACACACCTCCATTGGGCAGGGCCATCTGATTGATGGAGTCCACCAATTAAAATGCTAATCCCATCTGTAAGAGCCCTCATAGACACACCTAGAAATAACATTTGATCTAGGTACCCTGTGGCCTACTCAAGCTGTCCCACAAAATTAACCATCACAGATATTTTGAAGTCCTACCCCCCAATACTTGCGGATTTGTCCTTATTTGGAGAGGGCATCTTTGTAGATGTAATCAAGTTCAGATGAAATCATTAGGATGGTCCCTAATCTAATCTGATGGATGATGCCCTTATAACAAAAGGGAAATCTGGACACACACACACACACACACACACACACACAGAGTTCCGTATAAACACAGAGACATGCAGAGATGTCCACATGACCACCAAAGTAGGGATGGAATATGACACAGCAAGCCCAGAGACACCATGAATTGAAAGTCACTCCCAAACTCTCCGAAGAGGCAGGAAATAACCTATGAAGAATCTCAAAGAGAGTGTGGCCTTGCTGACATCTTGGTTTCAGACATCTGACCTCCAGATTGGAAGACAGCACATTCCTGTTGTGTTCAGTCACCCCATTTGTGGGACTTCATGGTGCCATGATGACCATTTTGTAGCCACCCCAGGAAATGAATGCAGTGACATTAACCAGGTTTCTGCCTCTTTATACCTCTGGATCTCATTTCTGTGTGAAATGGAAATAGTCTTACTACTAATAATATTTCCCTCTTGAGTTTATTGAGGATTTGATGAGCAGACATGTGTTCTTTGCATAGTATCTTGCACGTACCAGATGGCCAGTAGATGTTGGTTTTACTAACAAATATCTACCATTATCAGACATAAACTGCTGTGGTCCCTGTACATCAGGTGCCTAACTTTAAAATTTTTTAATGTTTATTTATTTTTGAGAGACAGAGAGACAGAGCATGAGCAGGGGAGGGGCAGAGAGAGAGGGAGACACAGAATCTGAAGCAGGTTCCAGGCTCTGAGCTGTCAGCACAGAGCCCGACATGGTGCTCCAGCCCACCAACGATGAGATCATGACCTGAGCCAAAGTTGGATGCCTAATCGACTGAGACACCCAGGATCCCCTAGTTTATTTTTTTAACTTTTATTCATTTTTGAGAGAAGAGCATGAGTGGGAGAAGGGCAGAGAGAGAGGGAGACACAGAATCTGAAGCAGGCTCCAGGCTCTGAGCTGTCAGCACAGAGCCTGAGGCAGGGCTTGAACCCATGAACTGTGAGATAGTGACTTGAACCGAAGTCAGATGCTTCACTGACTGAGCCACCCAGGCGCCCCCAGAAGCCTAACTTTAGGTCTCTGATTAATCAATCTAAATGTGTCGATCATTTCCAGAAACTTAAGATTTCAACCTATACAATGGATTATAATTATGCACTTGTCAGTTTAAGGCCACAAACCTTTATATAAAACTTTCCATAAAAAATTGGAGGAACAATTGAATTGTAAAAACTGAGCCACTAACTTTTAGCCATCGGCCATTACCTTGCTATCCTCTTCACAGTATACTGTCCCTTGCTACCTTGAAATTTGTTCAACAGAATCTTGCTCAATCAACAAGAGCTGGCTGGTCCCCTGAGTCTTGTGAGATCTGCTGCACACCTGCTTCTATGGATTCCACAACTCTGGGGATTGACTTCTGCCTTGCTGCCACCAGCCCAAACTTGCTCTGACAACACTAGGGCTGACACATTTACTTGGTACCACATGGTCATATGGTGTGCCCTTCTCCATACTTCTAATTCTCTATAATTTCTTAACTTTGTAAAGTCAACATGCATTATTTTAATAATTGAAAAATAAATTCTTTTAAATCTTCAATTCTAGTACTAAGCTGAATAGAAACTGATAAAAAGAAAAATGTAATGGAAAAATCATAAAATTTTGTTTCTAATATATATTTTTTACTCTTTTTTTAATGTTATTTATTTATTTATTTTTGAGAGACAGAGAGAGACAGCACAAGCAGGGGAGGGTCAGAGAGAGAGGGAGACACAGTATCTGAAGCAGGATCCAGGCTCTGAGCTGTCAGCACAGAGCCCGATGCGGGGCTCGAACCCACAAACCATGCATGAGATCATGATCTGAGCTGAAGTCGGCTGCTTAACTGACTGAGCCACCCACATGCCCCTCTATTATGTATTTGTAGGAGTACAGGATCATGCCACAAATCCTATATCCAAAGGCCGTTTTTGTGAGCCTCAGTTTCCTCATTTGAAAATGGCAGTATAATAAAAAAAATAGAAAAGAAAGAAAGAAAAAAAGGAAGTGGTGGTAATTAGGACCGACCTCCCAATCTTCTTGTGGAGACTAGATATCATAGAAGCACTTATTGCAGGGACTTGTCACAATGTCAGTTTCCAGCCTCCTGCTTTCTCTCCCTTTACATCTCTCATCACTTTTTGATAAGTGGCCATAAATGCAAGAGAAAACACAGTATCATCTTGGCAGTAATGATATATGAAATTTTGAAAATTGAATCATGTGGAGGACAGCTTCCACACTGGTCCCGCAAGGTCTCAGCCTTCTGGCATTCACAACCTTCTGTCATTCTCTCTGCTTGAGTGTGGGCTGGACGTAGGGACTTGCATCTATTGAATGGAATACAATATTGGGGATTCACTCTGAGACTAGGTTACAGAAAGAGTGTGGCTTCCATCTTGTGTTCCCTCTCTGGCTACTTCTGATGGAAGCTAGCCACCATTTTGTGAGTTCAGCCCCAGGTGGTGCCTTGATTGCAACCTCATGGGACACCCTGAGCCAAAGGCACCCAACTCAGCCACTCTCAGATTCCAGAACTTATGAAAATTCTGAGACAATAAACGGGGTTGTTTTAAGACATTCAGGTTAGGAGTAATTTGTTTCATATTAACCCTTCCAGATGGCCATGGCCAACAGTTACACTCATCTTTATTAAACACACACACACACACACACACACACACACACACAACTCTTTCTCTCTCTCTCTCTCTCTCTCTCTCTCTCTCTCTCAAATAAAAGTTTGTTATTCTTTTCTGCATTTCCCTGCTTCTGTTTTCTGGAAGACTATCTAGGCACTATGTTAGTAATGAGATGATGCTTTCTTCCCCACAAAGAAATATCCCACACTGATGCTCAGCCCTCTCCTCCTAGTACCCATGTCCCTGTGAAAACTCTCTCCAGAACTGCCCTTTCTCTCAGGGTGATGTTGCACGTGGCGTGCCCCACCATGGCGGCATCTGCAGGTGCATGGAAGGCCACATCCTCAGGCCATGATGATTTCTAGAAGATGTCAGATAAGTTAAGAAGAACTGTGTGACCAAACTTTTAAGCTTCACATCAAGAGATGCATGGACAATGACAGTAAACTGTCAGACAGTACGTAGCAGCTGGGGAATTGCTTTGCCAACCAAAGCATTCATGCCAAAGCCTGCTGATAATTTTTAAACTCAAATCTTTCCCATGTCTGCAATTGGAAGGGAAGAAAGGAACAATGTAGTTGTGAAAGGGCCATTGTTCTCACTGCTGAATCTTTTATTCTTAATGTAAATAAGAATTACAAATGATTTTGGAAAAGGTGGTTAAGCTAAAACAAATTCCAATGAGTTTGGTTTTTTTAATTAAAAACAATTAAAATACACATTTAGCTTAATTCCTTGTCATATTTAAATCATGCAGTAACCATATCTATGTGCTTTCAGAAGAGGTAAAATTGCCATTTATTCATGAGGTAATTTAAGTAAGTAAAAAGATTTTTCATTCAAGTCTTCCAGTTAACTATTTTATTTTATTTTTCATTTCATTCTATTTCATTTTTTAATTAGAATTTTTATTTATTTGTTTATATTTATTTATTTATTTTTGAGAGACAGTGAGCGAGCATGACAGTGGGGGAAGAGGCAGGTGGGGAGAGAGACAGACAGACAGAAAAAAGAAGAGAGATTCTAAAGCAGGCTCCATGCTCTACATGAAGCCCAATGTGGGGCTTGATCCCATGACCCTGAGATCATGATATCAAAGTCAAGAGTCAGACTCTCGACTGCCTGAGCCACCCAGCATCCCAGTTAACTATTTTAATGTGCCCACACGATAATATAAAGAACCCCAAATCTGGCTGGTCTGGTTGTTGCTGTCACTTTGGACTCTAAGAACGAGTGTGGTCTTCCATACTCTCCTGGCAACAGCCACCCAGGCAGGTTCTGAGAGCACATCTTCTTGTTGGGAAATAGGACATTGGACCTTAGTTCCCAAGCACTGTCCTTGTGTATGAAACATCCTTATTGGCCTTCTGCTTCCAGAACGCTGGGAACAGGGACTTGATGAAGTCCCAGGAGGACAAGCAGGACAGAGCCTTCCTGGTCATTAGCCAAGAGTGACAAGAAGCTACAAGATCTACCCACACACGGTTGCAGGCTGCTCCTGCTCTGCCTGCTCTGTGACTGTCTCTATTGTTCTAGTTAAACATTTACTGCTGACTAAACATTTACCATGCTCTCCAGGCTTGCAAGGAAGGTATAAAATAAGATGTTGTTCCTAATAGTTTGCGATTGGCCCTCAGCTCTTGGTCCATCTCCATCTCTTTTGGGGATGTCCACGGTGCCCAGCCTCCCTGGGACCATCGCTTTTCATGGTGCCTGGTCTTTCTGGGACTGTTCACGCTTCCATTAAGGAAGGAGTGCAGTCACGTTCCCAGGGTTTGGGAATGTCCCCGTTTCCATTAGCTGCTGGAAGCCTCTGGAAACGTGGTTGCGTCTTGCTCCTCGTCTCTCCAGGAATCTCCCACAATCCTCCTTCAATTTTCTCAGAACATTTGGTGCTTGTTTTCTTAATCCTCATGTCTGAACATAGAACAGTATTGGGATATAAGAAAAAAAATTCTGCAGGAAAATATTTCCCATAACTATTCCTACTATGCCATTACATTTAATTGACAGGAAAAAAGAAACTAAGAGTTGTCTTCTTGACTTCACCAAAGAGGGAAAAACAAAGAGTAAATAATATCTCTATCTCCTGGCTGAACTTGGAAAACAAAACTAGACTGAAAAGTTAGGACTCCTCAACCAAGTGGGGCCCAAATTCAATGAAAGAAAGAATGGCAACAACCAGTTGGTTAAAAAAAGGTAAAGGAAGCAGTTCTATGGGCAAGTTAAAAAGTAATAGTCACCTTCAAATATTAACCCATCAGCCAAGATGTGCCTTCTTTTTTTGATTATAGATTTATTTTTCATATCCTTCCCTAATAACCAAGCCATTTTCTTGATTCATACAATGTGCTACTTTTCAATCGGCCTCCTGATACTCTTTGGGGCATTGAAATAGCCCCAGAGAGGGACATGGATTGTTTGCTTTCAGAAACCTGGACCTAGAGAACTTGACTATGGTTAACTACTGTTCCCAACTGGCATCTTATCAGAGCGAGCAGAGAGATGGGATCTCCATCTTCTGCTACTTTTCCCATTGAGCAGGTGGTTCTCAATAAATGCTTGTAGAACAAGCAATTAACTGCCATCACTTAGTAATGGGTCCAGAAGATCTTGCAGGGTAGCTGCAGAAGGGAGGCCTAAAAATTCTTTAGGAATATGACCAGTCTCCCTCAGTTTTTAAGTTCTTCCCCTTTATGTGGCTCCTTGTGAGTCAGTCCCCAGGATAAGCGCAGGCACTGGACCCAGTGATGGGACAAGACCTGCTGTTTCTCTTCTGGAATTTCTTTCCTCACCCAAAACTCAACTTCTTTCTGGGTTGCCTGTTGTTTATTTCTGAACCCCTTGCCCCCCACGTGGTTTAATGATCCGATGCATATAAAAAATTGTGAATCGTGTGTGTGTGTGTGTGTGTGTGTGTGTGTGTGTGTGTGTGTTTAAAGTACTGCATGCCACTGTGGCTATTCACAAGAACAATGTTGTGGAAAAAGCACTAGAAAATTCTGGAAACTTAAATTTCACCAGCTGGAAAGGCACTTAGAAATCCCAGTTTTAACATATCTCTAATCTTTGACATAATAAAACATACACTATATACAAATGAAATTTAACATTCACATAATTTAGAAATCTTCCCACATAGTATTAGAAAGGGTAATTTCATCAAACATATTTCTTAAATCAATAAGCAATAAAGTCTGAAGTGAGGTCAACCCATTTAACAATTGACATATGGAAATACTAGAGATGAGGTGGGAAGGGCAGAGGACTTAGTCTTTATTACGTTTCTATTAATATTCTGCAGCTATGTGTAGCTTTCTTGGGTCTTGCTTTTCAA
>NC_043704.1:11301762-11409306 GCF_006229205.1 Suricata suricatta | reverse complement strand
GAAGTTGGACACTTAACCGACTGAGCCACTCAGGTGCCCCTGCTCTTCTTGACTTTTCAAAAAAATTTCCATGGAAAATGATTTTCTTCTTGCTAGTGAGTCTCTAATACTTCAGTAATCTATTTCCATAGTCCTGTTTCCCTTATCTATCACGGTGCAACATATGATCCCATGGTTTAGAAGCTTAACACAACCATTTCATTTTCTTCACACTTTTGGGAGTCCTGAATTCTTGAAGGTCTTGACTGGATGACCCGTGTCTGTGGTTCGTGGCATCAGCTGAATGTTGACTGGAGCAAGAGGAGACACTTCCAGAACAGCTTCTTTGCACACACACACGCACACACACATCTGGTTCCTTGGTGTTCCCTGGCTTCTCTCTCAACAGGTGACATCCCCAGAGCTCCTCCCTGGATTCCTCACAGCACGCGTGGCAGCCTCTGTCTGTGAATCCTGGGACTACTTATATGGTGACTTGGGATCCCGAGGGAGATTTTCTGAAAGACCAAGGGAGCAGCAGCAAGGCTTTTGTGACTTCTCATGATAAGCTCACCATGACACTTTCCCCACCTTCTCTTGGCCAAGCAAGTTGCAGGAGCCTACCCAGATTTGAGACCTGGGGATGTAACACTCTCCAAAGGTGATGGGTTAGAGCATTTTTGGCCACTTCAATCTGCCACAAGACTCATAAAAAAGACATGGGGAAAACTCTCTCTTTAGAACCATGTGAGTATATTTTGTGGAGCAGGGTTGGGCACAGAGCAAATGCTCCACGGATTTTTGTGGATTAATTGAATAATTGAATTAAGGAAGGAAGGAAGTGGCAAGAATGTTTTCAATGAGGAAGCATGCCTGTTATTAACAGTATTTTACATAGGTAAATAAATTTGATCATTCCAATATAAATGTTAGGCCTTATATTCTTAATGCAATTCCCCTTCTGGGTGGAAAAATGCAGCAATGGGAATATATTTGACTGTGGCCAAAAGTTTTCATACTATATACATGGAGTTGATGGTGCACGTGCGAATAGTGGTGATTTGTAGTAGAGCCTGGTTTTGTTTAAGCATCTACCCTACAGCACAGTTTTTACCGCTTTGAAACTGGAGAATGTCATTAATGAAGGCCAAGCCCGCCCTGTGATAAAAACTGATCACAAGCAAAATAAGAATACAATTAAAGAATAGGTGAACAGTTGCCCCAATCAAACGAGCCTCCACGTATTCGATTAACTTCCCACAGCTTCTTAAAAACATTTCTTCCCTTAGATTCTTATTTTTACTTATCCTTAACAAAACACCATGCATCTGATTCACTTACTTACTCCACAAAACGCTGTGCTGTAAGCAAGGTACTTGATATTCATAAGACTTCTGAGTCTCCAAATTGCATTTTTGTTAAAAACAGGAAGTTGGCTTTTGCCAAGAATAAATGACACAAAGTTTTAAATGTGGCTCAAAGAATAGAATCCTCCTTTCTTGGGCCCATTCTGATGTTGGCAAGATGCTCCTCCTGCCCAGACTATGAAATAGTAATGGTGCCCTTTAGCAATTTAACCTTCAGGTTCCAAAAAACCTGATCTGTTACTAAATTTCACTTAATGATGGGGTCTTATTTTTACCTTTAGCAAATATCCCTGGACATGTTTAAGCACCAAAGACAAACTGTTACATTAGAGGTTTTAAATTTGGAATGATGAGCAAATCAGTATTTCAAAGTATAACAGGAAGATTCTATGAAATGAGCACAAATCAGATGTTGCACTGGCCAATGTCCAACAGAAGCACAAAAAGTTGGGAGAGTTCAGTGAAGAGAAATATTAAATTATGTAATAAAGCTTCTGAGATAGAAAGCTGAACAGTTTGAAACGTACCAATTTAAAACCAGAGAAAATCCTAATTTCAACCTAATATTTAGTGCTCCTCTGTCACTCAGTGTTTTGAGATGAATAACAGCAAATAGCAACTTGTAGGTGTTTTCATAGTTACATCTAGAACCTGTAGTTACAGCAGTTGAAAGAATGTAAGAGGGCGCCTGGGTGACTGAGTCAGTTAAGCATCTGACTTTATCTCAGGTCATGATTTCGTGGTCCGTGAGTTCAAGCCTCACGTTGGGTTCTGTGATGACAGCTCAGAGCCTGGAGCCTGCTTCGGATTCTGTGTCTCCCTCTCTCACTGGACCTCCCCTCACCTCTTTCAAAAATAAATAAACATAAAAAAAGAAAAAAAAAATGTAGAAGTGGTGAGTGAGTACTGACCAAGTACCTCCTAGTTGCTGGAAGATCCAAAGTGGATTCTTATACCTTTTCCTGAAACTTTCAAATGGACTTCTTTTATCTAACCCATTAAGGCAATTACATTTTATTTTCTCCTTTTACTTAAGGCAAAATCAATTTCAAGGAAATTCAATTGCATAACCAATTATTAGCTCTGTTTTAGACCAGGTCCAAACTAGCAACAGATATACATAGATGCTTCAAATAATCACACTCCGGAAACATCAGTTACCTAAATTATAGTGTTTGAATAATGAATAGTTTAAATTTGGCTAAAAAGGATGGGAAATCTTTGGGGCCAGAAAACAGTATGTTTGAGAAACATACATGTGGCTGTAAACCTAATTATGCATTTCTTCCCTAGTTAGTCCAGACCTGGGGTAGAAGAAAGGAATACAAACCGAAAGAGAAGTCATCTTGTGTGGGTGCTATTTCTGATACAGATGAGCCCTTGTGGGTACAATGAGACGAGTTCATTGTATTGTTGTTCATTTTTCTACTGTCATGTGTCAAAAATAGTGCCAGGTGCTTTTGGCAAAGACTGTTGGGTGCTCACCAGATATCCATGCTTCCTCTATATTTTCCAGGAGCCCAGCTTCACCTGATGTGGCTGAGTTCTTCAAGAGTTGGCAAAAGGAAAGGTGAGGCCTTGTGTTCTAGGAAAATGAAAATTCTATGTGCCTCCTCTGTCCTTAATTTCCTTGCCCCAGAGACTCAGAAGCTGTATTACATTCCCACTGCTGCTGTAACAAATGAGACAAAGTTGGTATCTTAATGCAGACTCGCTGTTTTACAGTTCTGAAGGTCAGAAGTACAGTATAAGTCACAGTGAGCTGAAGTCTAGATGTTGAGAGGGCTGAATTCTTTTGGGAGAGCCCAAGGGAGTATCAGTTTCCTTGAGTTTTTCAGCTTCTAGAGGATTCCTGTATTCCTTGGCTTGTGGACCCTTCCTCCATCTTTAAAGCTGGCCATGGCAGGTAAAATACTTTTCACACCTGGGTCTGACCCTTCTCCTGTAGTCACATCTTGCTCTGGTTCAGCTGGGAAATGAATTCTTTAAAGTATCCACCCAGGTAATCCAGGTTATTCCCATCTCAACTTTAAGTGCATCTACCAAGTCATTTTCCTGTATGGTAACACACACAAGTTCTGAGAACAAGGGTGCAGACATCTTTTGGGACCTTATTCTGCCACCACAAAGCCATATGGGGAAGATGCTGGCATAAAAGCTAAGGGGAGCCCAGATCCCTAAGTCACCATATAGACAGCAGCTACTAATAATCCATGCTGACCTTTGAATGCCAGGACATGAGCTTTTTTTGTTACACCAGTGAGATTTGGTGGGGGGGGAGGTTCTGTGTGGCTACTGGTAGTGATCATCCTAACAAACATGGTGGTGCTTAAAAATTTGTTTAGGATTTTTTTTCAGTGACAAGGGCTGGATTTTCCATTCTAACAAATAGTGTTTGCAGATCAGAAATTATTTGAAGATAATTTGGATTGCCAGCATTTAATAGAGAGCCTAAACAATAAATGTTCGATAGAACTGAATGAAACATTAATAAACACATTAAACAACAAAGAAAAACCTTGACAACTGAGACACTGCAATCATTTTATTATTATGGGAATTCTTCATGGGAAGAGAGTTATCTTGATCAAAGACTATAGTTCTCTCTTGGACTGGGTAAAGGCCAGGATTTCTCTGGCAGTCTTTCCCACCTCCTCAGCTCACTCCCATCCTGGGAAGTCCACAGGAAATAAAAGAAATCAAGGATTCTGTTTGAGACTCTGGGTAAGTGTTGGGATCTAAGACATGGACCACAAAGAAGACAGTGAGAGCAATTCACCCATCAAGAAATAGTGTGAACTTTGGAAATGGATAAATCTGGGTCCCAACCAGAGCTCAACCAATTCTTAGGTGTATGGTTATGGGCAAGTAACTCTGAACTTCTGCTTACTCATTTGTGGAAGGAGATAATAATCCTATCTTGGTAGGTTAAAATGAGGATTTCATGGAACAGAGTTAATCTAGTATAGGTATAGGCACATAGTAGTTCTTTATTTTTATCACTCCAAATTTATAAAGGGATCCTGAGTGAGGTGGTTCTTTTTATGTGTCAGCTTGGCTGGGCCACAGAGTGCCCAGATATTTGATCAAACACTATTCTGGGTGTTTCTATGAGGGTGGTTTGGGTTAGTCTAACATTTAGATTGACAGATTTTGGGTAAGCAGATTGCTTTTCTTAGTGTGGATGGACATCAAGTCCAGTGAAGACCTGAATAGACCAAAAGACCAGCTTCCCCAGAGCAAGCAATTTTCCAAAAGACTGCCTTCAGGGTTTATCTTCAACATGGTTTCTTCCTGTCTGTATAGCAAACTGGCTTTGAGCTCTGGAACACTGGCTTTCCTGGGCCTCTGGGCTGCTGGCCTATCCTGATTTTGGACTCTCTAATGTCCATAATAATCACATGAGACAATTCCTTATAATATATCCCTTTATACATACAGCTTGTGAGTTCTGTCTCTTTTGAGAATTCAGATTCATACACTGAGAGTAAACCAGCAATAAGCTTAGTTTAATATTCTGTGCTGGTAAATAGGTAAAATTTTTCTAGATCTGGAAGTCTGGGAAGTGATTGTATTCAAACATATGGATTATTATCTTCATCCTATCAACCTAGTCAGACCTTGAAGAATCCCAAGATCTATGAAATAACTATGTAGAAGCTTTATATTTTGTTTCAACACCCTGTATTAGAGATCGGAAAACCATTGCTATCACTTAATGCAATTACTTAAATAACGATAAGTCCATCAAGAATTATGTATAAAGCTAAAAAAATTATTTGCAAAGCTGAAGATCTATGAGCTTTCAACATATGGGACAAAGATTTAAAAAAAACAAAATGGATAACTAGAGCAGAGAGTTCATCTTGCTATGTTTATAATCAAGTGATCATAGATTGTCAATAAATTGCTTTATAAATTATTAAAACAGTATTTATCAATATCAAAAATGTGTAGATCATATGCCTTGCTCTTGTTCTTAAATGAAGTGGCTCATAATGTTCAAAAAATGTGATCAGTGAACATAAAGTCAGGTTTCATTTATCTTCTAGATAACGTTTTTTTTCTGTACATATTCTCAGGTCATGTTAGGTGAAAGCTGAAGATATATTCCACCTCATTTGGAAAGGGACAGACTATCTAAAAAAAATCCAGCAACATCCTTTTATATGCAACATGAAGATTTGTAGAGGCTATAAATATTAATTTCAAGCACAGATCACTCAAATATAAGTGCTCTCAAAGTGATATTGCAAATAATTTCAAGTTATGCAATTGCACAAATGGCCCAATAACAGAGAACAATTCACATTCACCATACGCAATGGCAGGCTGAGAGCAACAGAATCGGACAGAAGAAAACCATTAAACGATGTCAATTTAGATTATCCCCTAGCATTCAAATGGCCTACTCTGCTTGTTAATGACCATGAGAGCATGCTTTTTAAAAAATAAACTTCTTATTTTAGAATAGTTTTAGATTTACAGAAGAGTTGCTAAGATCATGCAGAGAATTTCAATATACCCCTCACCCAGTTTCCCCTACAATGGAAATCTTACAAACCATCATATATTTAGTACAATGAAGAACCCAACATTGATACATTACGAGGTACCAAACCCTACATTTTCACTATTCTTGCCTCCAACATCATCTTTCTGTTCCAGGATCCCTCCTCACATTACCTTTGGTCATCATCTCTCCTTGGTCTCCTCTAGTCTGTTATTTTCCCAGATATTCCCTGCTGTTCACGACCTTGACAGTTTTAAGGACTACTGGCCAGGTGTTTTGTAAAACTTCCCTGTACTTCGTTTGTCTGATGTTTTTCTCATGATTAGACTGGGGACATGGGCCTTGGGAAGAATATCACAGAGACAAAGTGCCCCTCTCACCAATATCATCTCTAGGATACCTGCTATCAACATGACTTACCACAGTAATATCAACCTCGATCACTTCCCCAAGATGAGGATTGCCAGATGTGAAGTCACTTCTCTCCATCTTTTCATGATCTACTCTTTAGAAACAACTCACTAAGTTTAGCCCTTTCTCACAGGGGGGATTAAGCTCTACCTCCTGGAGGGAGAGTATGTGTCTATGTATAGTATTTAAAATTCTCTAGGGAAGTTCTGCCTCAACCTCCTCATTTAAAAAAATGTACTTATTTAATTATTTATTCATATCAGTATGGACTCGTGGATATTTATTTTATACTTTGGATTGTACTCTAACTGTATACTATTTATTTCTTCCTCAAATTGTTGCAGCTTCGGCCATTGGGAATTCATTTATGTTCCTTTTACATGACCACCATCCCTTGTTTTTCTAGGCCTTCCATACTTTCTCAGCTACTAGTCCCAGAGTCTATCATTTCTTTTCATCTGTTTTTTTTCTTCTTCTTTTTTATAATAGTTTATTGTCAAATTGGTTTCCATATAACACCCAGTGCTTCTCCCCACAAGTGTCCCCCACCATGACCATCACCCCCTCCTTTCCTCCCCCTCCCCTTTCAGTCCATGGTTTGTCTTCAGTATTCAGTAGTCTCCCTTGATCTGTTTTTAAAGGTCAAAGAAAGTGATCTCCTTTAGCTTAAAAATGAACAAATGCGTAGATGTATGAAAACATCACCTGTGTCCACAGTTTTTAAGTCAGAGATCAACAACAGGTTTATTTGACTTGAATTTTTTTTGAAGAGGTAGTAGCCTCACTACAGAGTAGGAGGTATTAAAATTTAGGAGCTGGGGGGCACCTGGGTGGCTCAGTTGGTTAAGCAGCTGACTTTGGCTCAGGTCATGATCTCACAGTTTGTGGGTTCAAGCCCCACATCGGGCTCTATGCTGACAACTCAGAGCCTGGAGCCTGCTTTGGATTCTGTGTCTCCCTCTATAAAATTTGGGAGCTGGTCACATGACTCATTTTTGCAACCTTGGATCTTTTAGTGACAAAATTCTGGCCAAAGCATCCACATTTATATGTGGGTGAGGTTAGATTTCCTGTTGCCTGTTTGAAGAGGAGGTCTCAGTCCAGACAGCTGCCCCCAGAGAGGGACACACCTCAGGCTTAATGGAAAACAATTTTATGTGGCAAGTCAAAACATTTGGACTATACATGCTTGTAAAATGTAGGAAGTAGGAGATATATAATATGTAACTACATATAATAATTTATTATGTATATTACTTATATTTACAACATAGTACTATACCATATACTATATACTATCATTAGTATATATATTACTAATATGTAAGTTTATATATTATAAATATAATAAAATACTATAATAAAATAATGAACATACATGTATGATATATTACATATATATTTTTTAAAGACTGAGAACAACTATTCAGTGGCTCACAATTCTGCATGTTGAGCATGACTCAGCTGACAAGTTCTTCTACCTGTGTCCTCTGGGCTCAGCCATGTAGCAGTAGTCAACTGAGAGTTTGGTGGAGTCTGGTGGTCCAATATTACCTCATTCACATTCCTGGTAGTTAGCTTTGGCCATCAGGAAGTTTCCCTTTTCCACATGGTCTCTTATCCCTGAGGAACCTAGCCTGGGCTTCTTGCCCCCCAAATACAGTTAACTTTTGAGTTTGATCTTGTTCAGTGATGATGGCCTTGGGCTCTGGATTCTGACTACCAGTCACATAGAGATGCCTGCTTTGGGCCAAGAGCTTAACTACTTTGAACCTTTGTTGCTATGATAAAAGTAAGTTAAAAACTACAATACACAGTGCCCAGAGCAAATGTAAATTCTTGAAACCAATAGTTACTATAATTATTATTGTTGTTTTTTAATTATTATTCTTTTCATTGTATCTAAAATATTCCATTTTCTTCCTCCTATGTGGCCAGATGTGACCATGTGTCTGGCTTCTGAAAAAACATGTACAAGCTACTTGTAGGCCTGACCACAACTTCTCTTTGATTCTCCACAACTCTCCCCTTCATGGTCTGCCAACTGGAAGCAAAAATCCTAAAGAGGATCATGAGACCCCCCAAGGAATGAGCCACAAGATGGAAGGGACCTGGGTCCCTATCTGACTGACTGTAAGGCCACTCACTGGACATCCACATCTATTGTATGCACGAGGAATATATTTTTATTATGTGAAATCTCTGAGGTGCTGGGTATTGTTTTTAGAGTAGGAAGTAATACCATAACTAATATAGACATAAAGGGGGAATCTTAAAGGGACATTTCCTGATCAATTTTTTTCTGAAGGAACAAAAACTCACCCAAATGACCAAAGATTTGGGGAACATAATTGGAAGCACATAGGAATAATCTCAAGAGGTCCAGGAAGGAGATATAGTCAGGTTTTATAATAGACAGAAACCATAAACTATAAAACCATCAGCACAAGTCACTCCTTCCATCTCTCCAGAGTGCAAGGAATCACATTTCTACATACTCTTCATTTCTTTTTGTCTACACCCTGACTGCCTCTTCTTCTCCTTGTACCTAGTCTGGAGCCAGCTGCCTTGGGATAGTCCTAGGGACACTCTCAGAGAGGTCGAATGGCCCAGCCTGAGCCAAATTTACATCCTGGTCTAATCAGCTGTAGCTAAGGGGTAGGAGGGTACTCTGCCCAACACTGGTCAGTTCTCATAGAAAGGAGGGGACACCTGATGATGTCCCCAAGAAAGATCAGACAGAACTCTTAGTAACTCTCTCAGATAAATATTGGTGGGACCAATGCTTCACATTCTATTTTGTGATTGATCCATTGTTCTTACAACTTGCCCCCCCCATTAAAAAATGTACATTTAACAAAAGAGTCTTCTTTCTAGTTATCTATAATAATTAAGACTATACTTGAAATTTTTGTCCCTTGGAATTTGATCTTAATTATTAAGACATAATAACTCTAAATTGATGAGACAAAACTTATCATTCCATTGTCTCTCATTAAATTTTAGTTCTGTGCTGTTAAACTTACTCAGGCACAAGGCAGACTGGCTGAGAAGTTGGCAATTTCCTGCTGGCCTTGACACTTAGGCAAGAACAATTTGTTAGATATCCTTCTCATTACTTCTAGGTAATAGGAACCACGCTGAGTGTTTGGAATGCTCTGGCGTTGTCTTAATGCTCAACTATGCCATGTTTTAAGCTTCGGCATGCAGACATCCCCTGGGTTTACTCTGGAACTCCTGTTCAAATTATTTCATGCTGTAGCTCTCAGTTGAAATCTCCTCCAGCTCCCTGGCTGAATTGCTTTGCTGCATTTGGGGCCAATCAACAGATGTTTATCTCACAGAAGAGTATGAGCTGTTGATTCCCAAGACAGTCAACACTCCCTTTTCAGAGACATAAACTGTCATTTTCATTAAGTAATTTCCATTGAATTTCTGGGGCCAGATAACTGAGGATGATAGCAGGGATAAGATGGCTGCCATGAGTTAGAAAGTCTGACAGGGTAACCTTAGCTTATCACAAGCAGGGATGACGGAAGCAACACCAGAGAAAGGGAAGGACCACAAACTGATGAGGAAGAGAGATTCTGAGGGCATTTCTCCAGAAATACCTCTGAAATGTAGAGAGTGGAGACAAGGGGGGGTGACCCTGAGTGAAAGAACATATGAGAACAGCATCTCCTAAACGTGGTTGAGGGCTTCTACCTTCTCTTGGACTGAGGCTGGGAGTACGAGAGGCAGATGTGAATAAAATCAGGAAATTAGGGGGAGCCTGAGTGGCTCAGTTGGTTAAGCATCTGACTTTTGATTTTGGCTCAGGTCATAAATTCAGTTTGTGAGATGGAGCCCTATGTTGGGCTCTGAGCTGACAGTGCAGAGCCTGCTTGGGATTCTGTCTCTCCCTCTCTCTCTCTGCCCCTCTCCTTCTTGTGCTCTCTCTCTATCTAAATAATAAATAAACATTTACAATATATTTTTAAAAAATCAGGAAATTTGGACATGGAAAAAAGGAGGAGGGCTTTCAGAAGGTCTATAGGTGTTGGCCACGATGGAGGCTAGGGGAAAGACATGTATCTTACACCACAGAAACCATTAGAAGGTTGCACCCAAATTCCTCACTACTTTAGCAACTAGGGTCAGTTGGAAGACCAGCCATGGGAGTGGGAACCTCACAGTTCAGAAAATGTCAGCAACCGTATTTCCATTTCTGGATTGTCCATTTTGTATTTGCTGTTTTCAGCTTCTTTTCTGGGAACCTCATGAAAAATTATGCTAAGGAAAAAGATTCTTAGGCAATGCTTTTTACATCCTTCAGAGAGCCCTTGAGGGTGCCAAGAAGGGTAAGCTTGTCACACCAAGTTAGTCACACCATCCGTCTGTTAGCACTACGCCAAGGGGTGTGTGTCCTCCCCAGAACCCCAGGATGGAGACATTGTCATTGATACTCTACAGATGAGGGAACTGAGTGGATGAAGTTGGGTATGGTTCCTGACTTTCATGACTTGAGAGCCTGACTGTAATCACAGAAATCCACTCCTTCCAAAGTTTTTGGAAAAGTAAAGATGCACTCCACTCTTATTACATGGAAGGTTCTAGCATGGTATAAGAATAAATAGCTGTTGGTTTGTTCATGTCCTTTGCATTACCTTGTGCTGCTAAAAGTTGGGTCAGAGGGGATTATTTTTGAGCCAAACGGGTCCCACAGGAGCACGGCCAGTGGCATCATAAGCAGCGGCAGCAGCGCATTGATGAGTAGTAGTATGATAAAATCAGAGCTGGTGCAGCTCATTTATGCACTCCTTCTCAAAGCCTAGAGTCCTGGGTGCATCCCAGGGGCAAGAGTGGTCCCAGGAGGGTACAAACGTAGCAGCATGAGGCAGGACTGGGGTCTTGGGCTTCACACTGCTTATGGCCTTGTGCCTGGGATGCAGTAAGAGGCAAGCACTCACTGCACAGCATTGGGGAAGGGGGGATGGACTGATTGAAAGAAATGAAGACATCAAGAAGAGCAGCGCCACTGGCGGGCCTTTGCAATACCAATTTTCTGGTGACCCCCCCCCCAACATTTTGAAATTTAGCAGAAGCAACAATGTTGGCAACATCTGCTGTTGACTCCCTAGGAGGGTATTTTGTTATCTTATCTACCCATATGACTCAGAGAAGCAAGAGTCTAAGAGCATGAAGGGTAGATTAGTTGGAATCTGGGGTGTTTTTCAGTCTGAGATGATGATCCTAGGATGACAGGTCATGTGTTGATGTGGCCCCCTGCTTGGGTTTCTTATAGAGCCTCCACCCTCTAATGCTCCTGACCGAGTTCCCTTCCTCCCAGCCTCTTCTACCTTTTCTACCAATGCTCTTGGCCTCTCGTCATTTAGTGACATGAGACCCTGCAGGAGATAACCGTGTGTGCCTTTGGCTGTCTGGACCACTCCTGATCCTTTCTCTCTTCAGGTACTGGAGTTTGTAAACATGTGTTACAGAAAAGCCATTCCTGCTTTCTTTGGAGTTCATAGGACCTGGTAAGAGTCATTAATAGATGATTATAAGCAAATCAACTCACAAAACTTATTAGAAAAATGATCTTTTTAAGATTTTAATTGCTCCATGAAGCTGAAACCCACAGAGTGGCCAAGTCACAGGACAGAGCAGGAAGGCCACACAGGCATGCTGTCACAGCCAGGGAGGCCTGCCTACTGGGAATGGACTGTGTGGCTTCCAGCAGAGAGGCGAGGCCTACCCATGGCATGAGAGTTGTCAAGCCCTGTATGAATTGGTTCCTGCAGACATCCTACCCTTGGCCAAGAAGTTCAAACACTCACAAGCTTTCCGAAAGGAGAAGGGGAGAGAGGGCACTCTGAAAGGAAAGCCTGAGTATCTGGACTTTTGCAGGAATATGTAGGGGTTTGAACTCATCATATTGTAATTGGGAACTTGCTCAAGGTATAAACCAACCTGTGTCATCTAGAGGCCTGCACTGATCGTCAGCTTGTGCTGGGGTAAATGTGGGATAGTTAGCAGAAGAGGCATGGAAATTTAAGTTTAAGGTCTGGGGTACACAGAGGACCCAAGTTCCTTGGTTCTTGAATTATGTACCTTCTGTTCACACTGAGTGTTTCAGGAGAGGCCGCCATGTTATGGCAATGGCTCCCTGTGGGTGAGTCTGCAGGGTGGGACAGTTCAAGGCAAAGGCATGGTGGTGGGACTGAGGAGCAGCAGGTCTGAAGCACTGGTGACTTCCAGGGGTTTCCAAGAAAGGCCACGTGTCTTGTCTATGTTTGGGCTTTGTCAACTGTGGACCTCAGTGATTAGTGTCATCAGGGCAACTTGTGACCCAGTAGGATAAGGAAATCTCTGAAGATCAAGAAGAGCCAGAGAAGAAGAGAATAACCCATATTCAGGTGTGACACCCTCACCTCACTGCTGCCGTGAGGACCCGTAGGCTACCTGCTGTGTCCAGATGCCACTCTTACTGAGAGAGGAAGAGTTCACTGGCTAAAGGGGTTGAGAGAGAGGGGATGTGTTAGAAGAAAAGACTCAAAAAATTTCCACGTGTTCAAAAGACTTGGACTTAATCCAGTGTAAGACTGTTACTTATACTATTGATAATATAATATAACATAATATAATGTAATATATAAGATGAGTAAGAGTTAGTAACGAGGCAAAGTAAGACTTAGTAAAACTAAGACTTACACTATTTTTTAAATGAAAGACATGGAGCTACACCTAATCAGGCAGCTTTATAGTCACCTTGAATTCTGCTATCCAATATGACAACCTATTTGAGGCTTTCCCTAATGTAGAGCTCTCCAAAAATACGGTTCTAATCAACATCTCCAGGCATCATGTCTCATTATCCATCCAATCATTAAACATATATCTATTATGGGACTTTGATGTGCCCAATGCTCTGGTAGATGCAGAGGACAAAAAAATAAGACATAATGCCTGCCTTTATAGAGCTCACTTTCTACCAGGGAAGATGACAAACAACTAAATGCACCCAATAATTACAGCCGATGAGAAATGTCATGAAGAAAACAAGCATGTTGGGAAGAGCAAGGATGCACCTGCTTCATGGAGAGTAGCCGAAGGTTTCTCTGAGCAGGTGGCATTCCAGAAGTTCCCTAAATCTGTAGCCCCAGAATCTGCCCCAGGGTTGGTACAGAAGAACACTCAGTAAGTAATTGGTGGATGAATAAACAAGAAGAAACCCAGCATTCAGAGTCAGAAATAACCTATTCTCAGTAAACTGAGTCTGAAAACTTTGATGGGGGCACAAGCATGGTCATTGCAAACAGTAGAAAGAAACCCATGGAAAAAAGCACAGGATCAGCAGGTGGGAGAGAGGTAAGCCAGGATCTTGAGAAGTATGTGCACCTCTTTTTTAGGGGTGTGTGTGACATGGTCTAAGTTTTGTTTAAATAAGGCCACTCTGTTTAAATAAGGGCACTCCATGGAGACCGGGCTGGGGTGGGGAGCAGGCAGTGAGAGTAGAGGAAGCAGATTCAGTAAGAAACCTCCAGAAGCATCCAGAAAGAAGAGGTGAATGAAGGTACTGGTTGGGCCATCCTCAGAGCAAGGGCACAAATAGGTGAAAACACACGTGCCATGTGACAGTCAGATGGGACTTCTTATTCCCAAGGCTGCTCAGACTCCTCCCCTCTCTGCTTCCTGTCCCCCCACCCCTTACCTTCCTTCCTCTGCTCAGGATGGCTTCTCTGCCATTCTTGCTTTGGAAATTTTGCTGACCTCTCAAGACCTCAGATTTATCTTGACCCTCAGTGAATTTGCCCTTTATTGCTCAGAAACATTCCAGCACAAATTATCTGTTCAACATGCTACATTGTATTCTGATTTTTGTAGTTTGATCTTCCCTATTGGTTTTAAAAGTACTGGACAAGCTGGGTGCCTCTTCAACATCTTTCTGTACCTTATTTCAGAGTTAGCACCTCATCCGGTATGTTAGATGTGAGTGCACAGTAATATTTGTTGAAGGATCAAATGATTGTGTCCTTTCTGATGTAGATCTTGCTCTGCATTTAACATATTCTTTTTATTTTCATAAGCCCACTTCTGTGAATGTCATTTCCTAACCAACTCTATGGAGAGAATACAAAACTATTCTTTTACACATAGTATCTGTCCCTGATGGGATGCATTTGGCAGCAACAATGGTCTGAAACCTCCCAAGGCTTGGTAAGGGCTGTGGGGAAGTGCGAAATGTGTTCAATTAACTCCCGTTACTCAAAGTAAATGGAGGTGCTTAAGCCAACAGTCCTATATTCTCAATTGCTCCTATGACTCAACTGTGAACTCCTTAAACACGCTTTATTCATTTCACTCACAGGACGGCATGAGCCCAGCGCACAGTAGGCTCTTTGGACACATGGTTCAATGTGTACAGACTCATACGAGCATGCAGCTTCCTGAGCAGCCTGAGTGGAGGGACGATCCCCTTGGAGGCAGCTCACTCTGTAGTTGGGAGCCCACTGAGAGGCAAACTTCAGGGCTCCTGAGGTGGTTGCATTACATTTCCAGTGCCTACTCTGGTCCCATGGTCACTTGGCATAAACTGGGTGAAAATGTAAGGATAAATACGATCAGCCCATCTGACCTGTCACCCACCATCACTTAAGAGTCATATCATTTTCTCTTTACCCCGGTATTCCTTTTTCCCGTGTCCTACCCCCTTCACTCTATTCCGCAGGGATCCTGGCAAAGGACCTCCTTCCTTCACCTGTTTAATAGGTCAGATAAGGAAGCCATGGGTTCTTCCTTTCCTTAATCTTTCCTTTCTCTTTTTTCGCTTAAAGTTTTTTTTAAATGTATTTGTCTTGAAAATATTAGCAGCAGGGCTATTTTTGTGTTAATTCACAGTGTCTTAGTTTGTGGTAACTTCCAGCTCATTATCACAGTCTTAATTTCAGAAGCAAAATGAGAGGCGTGTTGTCAGGGAAGTTGGGAAAAAGGCTCCATGTGTGGGCTGCCCTTGACTCAACTCTTCTATGACTATTCTGTTTAAATTTGCTACCATCCCTGGAAGAAGCTCTTTCCTCCTCCTTTGTTCCTCCTGGTGGTGGGAGGGGAGGGGGTTCCTCCTACTTTCTGCAGCCCTTCACTTAGGGAGCCATGAATAATTTAGGACACCGGCTCCCTTTCTGAAAGCTCAGGTGAGGGCAAAGGGCCTAGTCCGGGCCAGCAACTCATTTGCTTTCTCCTGCCAGACTCCGCGGAGATCACACAGGCTCCTGGCTGGCCAGACCACAGCTGCGCTCAGAGAGGAGAATACGGTAAGCGTTGACTTTGGGGTTGAGATCTACTTTTGTTTTCTCTCTTTAGCTACTTACCAGCTCTTCTTAATCTATGAGGATGTCAGAGGCCACGACTGGTATGGAGGCTTCTCTGTCCCTTCTGAGCAGCCGCCAGCTACCCACAGAAGGCTCTGATCCCAGGCTCGGACCCAGGCTGCTGGCACCAAACCAGGTAAGGGGACTCTGATTTCATTCTTTGATTTTACAAATATTATTATGAGACTCAAAGATGAAAATGTGGCCATGACTGAAGAGACTTGACTTCTAGACCTTCTGCATGGGGTTGAGAAGGAGGAGAGATGGACCCTTACCTCTAGGATGGGTACTAGTCTCAGAGCTTCAGGAATCTACGCAAGTTGGTATTTAAACCCTCTTCTCTCCCAAATCTTCAAGGTATTTTAGTTCCAGGATCGTTTGTTCTGCAGTTGAGTCTGGCTTCTCCACCTAGTCTTCAAATATTTCCCCTTACAGTGGTTGCTATGTTCAATGTTTCTCCCTAAAGATAAGATCTAACTGGTTGCAGCCATTATTTGGGATTTCTAGTTCAAATCTGAGAAATTATTCCAATTTCCAGAATAAAGATGCAGGAACTTATGTCCAATCTCATCCCCCCTCTGCATTGGCTTCATTCCCTGACTTCACTCAGGGCACTTAATCACCTCTGACTGGAAAGGGCCATATCTATTGTTTAAAGATCTCCAGAGAAGACTCCAGAACTTTCTTTGACATTCCACCACCCTCTGCAATAATCCTTCCTGACAGAACAAGCTTCTCACCCACCAAAATACTCATGCTGCTTCTGAGGTCTCTTCTTATCTATCATCTCCGGAAAAAATCAGTGATCCATCATTTGTTACCATTCTCTTAACAGGAACATGAACTAGAAGATGCTTTACAGCTGTGTTTATGCCTGTGGCCCCGGTGACCTTTTTCCTGAAGTTACTTAAGTTGTTAACTAATCTTTTCTTGCCTCCAGACCTTGTCTAGTCCAATGTATACTGCATGTTACTGCCAGTTTAATCTTCTTGCCGTACTGTTTTGATCAAGCAACCCCAACCACGCCCTCCCAAAGGCAGAGGAAAGCCTTCCATTGACTGGTAAACTGAGTGCAAACTTGTCATGCGAGGCCCCTAGAGGGGGCAGCATGGCACCCAAGCCTTCCAGTTTAGCTCTAGTCACCCTCTAGGCTCCCTCCTTGGTCTCTGATGTCTCAGCCATTTCTTCTCTTAAGGCTGTTCCCAGCCCACAGACTACCCACCATTTCTATTCCTACCTCACAAGATGCTGCCCGTTCCCTGAGTGCCACAGGGGTGTCTACATTAATTATACAGGTTCCTTGACCTACTTGCTTATAGAAAGTCCAATTAGAAAGACAGACACGCAGACAGATATTTCAACACATTTAATATGGTGAATCCAGTGCGTGGGTGGCTACTCCAGGGACACAGCATGGGTATCCATAACCTGCTTTGTGGAGATGAAATTTAAACCGTGTTTCAATGGACAGGAAGGAGTTAGTCATGTGAAGAGGTTGGCAGAAGAGTTTTCCAAGGAGAAGCGACCCCCAAGCAAAGGAAACTAAAAGCAGTGTTTTTGACCATGCAGTGGAGGGGCACCTGGGGGGCTCAGTCAGTTAAGCATCCTGCTTCAGCTCAGGTCTGGCTTCTCACGGTTCATGGATTGGAGCCCCGCATGGAGCTCTGTGCTGACAGCTCGGAGGCTGCTTTGGATTCTGTGTCTCCCTCTCTCTCTGCCCCTTCCCTGTTTTCACTCTGTCTCTGTCTCTCAAAAATAAATAAATGTAAAAACAAAAACAAAAACAGGCAGTGGATCATAGGGAAGGCGCAGACCAGCCATTGTGAGCACTGGGCATGCAGCAAGCCTGTGCTGTGTGCTTGGCTTAGCCCATGTTGTGGGACTCACCTGACACCCCATGAGGGGGATTGTTCTCTCACAGCTCTTCCACAGATGAAACACTGAGACAAAAAAATCAGGGGACACCGCCATGCTCACATAGACTGTAAGTTCAAGTGTGGGGCCCAAGCAGAACCCAGGACCGAGCTCTATGTGCTCATCTGCTTCATAGAGGCTGTGGTCATAGAGACAGTCATACAAGAGGTCATAGAAGAGGCAGGGGGTTACCTGCAAAGCTCTGCAGCCTCCAGGTTCAGGTCTGGCTTTGCATGGGTCTTATGCTGTCTCACACACGCCACAAAGACTCTAGGTCTTAGCTCTTGAACAACAGCAAGCGACACTCAACCATGGAGTGACTGTGGCCCTCAGAAGCTATTTGGCAAAGTCTGAAGGTATTTTTGGTTTGTCACAGTTTCGCGGGTATGAGCTCCTGGCATCTGGTGATTAGAGGCCAGAGATGCTTGCTGCTCAACACCCTGTAACACACAGATGGCCTCGTCACAAAGAACCTGAGTCCTACAGAAAAGGCGCCGTGACTTCCACAGGAAGCCTACACCCCATACTATTCCAAGAGTTCCAGGAGCTGATGTAGGGATGCTCCCGAGGTAAACACCATTGGCTTAAAAGGCTGAGTGCCCAAGGGGTTCAAATGCTCTCGGATGGATGTTCTCCACATTTGCCTCAATGAAAATACCCACTTCCTCCATGAATCCCATGTTTTCTTCAAAGCAGAACCCCACAGAAATCTGTGGCTGCCTGGCCTACTGGCCGTGGTTCATCAGCTCTGTTTGCTGGGTTGTTTTCTCCCAGACGTCCAACCTCCTTCCCTGACTGCACTGCATCTTGCTGGTTCCTGGCATTGCCTCTGACAGCTGGACTTACTGAGGAAAATCCTCAGCCCTACAGGAAGGTGTTCAGCACGGCCCCCACCATGCTCCCTGGCTTAACCTGCACCCAGAGCAGGACAGTCAGACATTTCTTCTCTGTGTAGCGTCGGCCTCCTCCCCCTCAACCCCACCCCCAGTTATCTGTATTTACTCTGAAAAACCTTTCCTCCACTTTACTTAGTTTTCCTCTGAGCCCAATTGCCTGCTCAGTTCTCTGTCGTTTCTGTTTATTTCTACTTCTCATTTTTCCCATTGATTATAGCAGGAACAGTGTGTTCCCTGTAATATTTGGTTACACTTAATATTTCTCAGCAAAACGTTGACTTGGAGTACTGAGCAGTAAAAATCCAGGCCTGCTCTGCTTACACTGGACAGCGGCTTCAGCACAGGCTCTGATTCATGATGGATCTAGTCCCTCCTTAAAGGGGAATCACACCCAGGCAAACACAGGAAGGTGCCCAGCAGGCAAGCCACCGAACTCCCCCACAGGATGCCCTTTCCTCAGATACATGAGTGGCTATGGCACTCTTGGTGCCCGACATTGCACCCAGTGAAAGGGCCAGATGAATATGCTGTTGAGTCCCAACATTCCTTAAACAGCACAGCTTTTCTAAATCAGCCTTTGCCATCAGTGCTGCTAATGTTGGTTTCATCTGATGCCACCTTTGGAAGCTATACATCAAGCTGAGAATGAATGAAGCTCTTGGGGGCAGCAGTCCTGCAGGCCTCCTCCATGGGCAGATGAAAGCTGCATGCCCTTTCCTCAGAACTCCAGTGCCAACATCACAGACCAGCCTGAGTGTTCAGAAGCTCATCTGGGTGAAATTCAATACCCACGGCAGAGACCGTTGGCTTGAATTGCACACTCCCTAAGGGGACCCAGTCCTCCTGAGTGAATCTTCTCCATATTGGCTTCGATATTAGGACCCACTTCATCCCTGAACCCGATGGTTTCCTTAGAATAAAATTGTGTGAGTTTAACCCTCAGGAGGGCCCTAGGCATGGATAGTCATGGGTTCAAAGTGAAGAACTGATCTCCACTTACCAGTTTAGGAAATACTGCAAGTGATGTATTGCTCAATTCTGTTAACAGAAAACAACACAATACAAACTCTTATACCTATCAACATTTTGCACCCTGAGGTTTCTCTTTGGGTACAAAAATATATTTTTGTGTGTGGTTTAAAAAAAACTTTTTAATGTTTATTCTTAAGAGAGAGACAGACAGACATATAGAGCATAAGCAGGGAAGGGGTAGAGAGAGAGGGAGACATAGAATCCAAAGCAGGCTCCAGGCTCTGAGCTGTCAGCACAGAGTCCGATGTGGAACTCAAACTCACAAACCATGAGATTATGACCTGAGCTGAAGTCCAACCCTTAACCAACTGAGCCACTCAGGTGCTTTTGTGTGGTTTAAAGAAGCCAATAAAATGAATAACATGAAGAAGGAAATTGAAAACCCAGATTTTCTAAGAAGTCCGTCCTCATCTCACCTATTACAATGCAGTTAACCAGGGGCCCATCAAGTCACTCTGTACTGGCAGCTCTGACTTGAAGATTTGAATATGTAAAGACATGACCACAGTGCCCTGAAAGCAGTACACTGGCCTCATCCCCCTTTGAGGGGGCAGGTGCTGCTTGCCTCCACTGAGTCTGAGAATATTCAGCCACGAGTATCTGCATCACTAACCTTACCCCATTCTCCTAAGGAAGGACATTCTGGATCTCTGGACCAGCCACCAGATCTCCGTCATGGGAAGTGGGGAGGGGTGTGCTCATGTTCTCCAGCTTTGCACAGTGGCAGTATCTTAGCCAATCAGGTTTACCCAAGGAGCGATTATTGCTAAACGGGAAGTGGGGAGGGGGACACTGCCGAGCTCACCAAGCTGTCTGTAGTTTGGGGTAAGGAGGTGGGGAGAACCACTGAGGAGGTGAAGAGGGAGGGTAGAGGTCAGTGAACCCCCACCAGGGAGAGGGCTGTTAGGAAGCCAATGTGACAGGAAGTGGGGCTTTAGAGACAAGAGCATGTGCATGTCCAGGAAGACTTGTTGAACAACAAGATGATAATCCTCAATTTCCCAAACAAAGACAGAGTGAACTGTTACTGGTCACTTCTCCTGCAGTTGGATATTTGTTTCTTTTGGATACGTCCTCTGCTTGAGATGGGCTTTAAGGATCCAGTTTTATTCAGATTCTGCAGGTTGAGCTCTTTCTCCTAAATGTGTCCCATGGTTCCTTCTTCCCGAAACCCTGAGTTCTCAACCATCAGAAGTCAGAAAGTGAAGGACAGGCAGAGAAGCACACATCCGAAACTCTCAAGATGTTGCAATACATTTAAAAAAAAATAGCTTTCAGGTTAAGTTATTTGGGGGCTATGAGAATTATTCATCAGAAAATCATCAGGATAGCCCATCCAAACTGTTGTTTATTTGAGTCGGAAATGAATCTGCTACTGGTTAAGGGGCTAGCTGATCATCATGGGATGGAGATGTTAAGTCACAGACACCTTCAGAAAAGCCTTTTTGAGGAAAAGGTGGCAGTTTTATTTTTAATTAAAGCTTCCATTCACGTAGACCTCCAGAGGCCTCTCCGCATCTACTGCAATTAGGATTAGAAATGGGGAAGACACAAGTGAGCCAGGGAATCCAAGAGCCAAGCACTTTGAACTATAGTCTTACCTGCAACCAAAGTGTTTTACATTCTGGCTGCGTGGAGAATGGAGGTAATGGGCACCCAGCTTGCCCAGAGCTCCAGCGCCCTTCCACCTACACTGTTTGGTGGAAAGGAATTGCTGAGAAGCAGCACAATGCACACATTCATATTTCTTTTCCTTTCCCTCTCCCGCTGAGTGGGTCAGGGAACTCTTGGTTTAAGCAGGAGACGAAGAAGCATGAGTAATGGAGAAGCAGAGACAGAGACCCACCAATTTATACCAAGAGAGGATGTGGATGTCTAGACCAGGTCAAGGGAAGGTCACTCCTTTTCCCAGCTCACCGACTTCTCCATTTCTTCATCTCAAGATAACTTTTTCATATAGATGAGCCCGTTTTAGCATTGATAGCCCTCACCTCAAAGGCAGCCATTCCTGACCAGTTTGGAGGGAGGAGAGTAGAGTCCTTTTGTTTTAATCCCATCCTGTATTTCAGCTTCTCCATTCCTTGATTTCAAATCTTGTCTTGGGCAAACGCAAAATGGAAAGGATAGACTTCAATTATTTCATTTTGTGAAGGTTAAAAAGGTTCTCGTAAATGACTGACACAAATCCTGGAAACCCGGTTAAAACAACTGGATACCAGATGGCAAAGGAAAGTGGTTTACTGTAAAGTGTTGCAAAGTAGGAGCTCATTTACAAGAAGCAATTACACAAACAGCCCTGAGTATCCCAGATCCCATAAAAGCATGGCTGGGGTGAAAGCGCAGTATCAGTTGTACATGTGTGATTTCCACCCTCACACAAAAAGTGTTCATGGTGCGATGGGTCACCTTACCTGTTGCCTACCACCTTCCACCTTCCTTATGACATCAAGCCTAGACTGGTGTACCAATAGGCAAAGAGTTTCACATCCAGATAGAAATCCTTCCCTTTCTCCATCATTCGGCCACCTGGGGGAGTTTCTTAATGAAAGAAATTTAACTATATAGGGAAAGTAAGCAGCTTTCATCATCCATGGTCAAGCCTAGGGAACTTGGTTTTTACCTCAGGTTAAATAGACAAGAGAACATTCCTTCACAATCTGGAATAATGCCTTTTTGTCCTCAATCTCTCTTTTTTCATTTTATTTTATTTTTAGAAAGAGAGAGGGAGAGAGAGAATGTGAGTGGGGGAGAGAGGCACAGAGAGAGAGAAGGAGAGAGAGAGGGGGGGGGAAGAGAGAGAGAGAGAGAGAGAGAGAGAGAGAGAGAGAGAGAGAGAGAGAGAGATTCTTAAGCAGGCTCCATGCTCAGTAAGGAATCCGGCAGGAGGAGGTTGGATCCCACCACCCTCAGATCATGACCTGAGCTAAAATAAAGAGTCAGTTACCCAACCAACTGAGCCCCCCAGGTGCTCCCATCCTCAATCTCCCTTTAAATTGGGAGTGAGCATAATGCACTTCACTATTCATGTTCATATATGACTATATTCTTGCACGCATGTAGATGCAGTTAAGTAAATGCACAAACGTAGGTTATAAGGCTATAGGTGAGAAGTGTACAGTGTTTTGTAATTTCTTTCTCTGCATTCCTGGCTGGTCTTGGCTGCCCTGGATGCCCGGGTCCAGGCAGAGCCTCCTGTGCCCTTTCAATTGCCCTGGACCCGAGTCTCTGCCTCCATGTACCATAACCTTGCCCAGATCAATTAATTCTCTGTCTTCATCCCAGTTGGCCCGGATTGGCAAGTTTTCCCACAAGGCAATTGACTTGACTGTAATCTCTGCTGGGGAGACCAGTGCTCACACAGCACAGTTTTGTTGCAGGTGAGAACATATATTTTTAAGGAGGTTCTATCAGAACCTTCCTTTGGAGTAAATATAACTAGAAAAGAATGTAGGTAGCACCTTGCCAAAGCAGTGACAGAAATACTTTTGGGCAGATGGGATTTTTCCAGGGTCCTGAAATCACAGTCCCCATCCTCATAACATGCAATTTGTGTGTCTGTGGACCTTCATCCTGGAAAGCAAGATTAGAAACCAGTCAGCCATGCTGACTTACACCGGACAAGCTCCCACAGACTTACTCGATGGAGATGGCTTCCAAAGCCCTCAAGACACACTTGAAATGGACCTGGTGTGTCAGAGCCAGATGGAAGGTGCCAGAGAAAAGCATCTGATCCCCGAAAGTCCATCCGTTGATGAATGGATTAACAAAATGTGGTTGTTCAGGTTTGCTAGGGCTGTCATAACAACATTCCAGGAGCTCAGTGGCTTAAACAACAGAAATTTATTTTCTCACAGTTCTGGAGGCCAGGAGTCCAAGATCAAGGTGTTGGCAGATTTTTTTTTTTCCTGAGGCCTTTTTCCTTGGTTCACAGATGGCCCCCTTCTCACTGTGTCTTCACATGGTCTTTGCTCTATATGTGCACTATGTCTCCTCTTCTTCTAAGGACACCATTCATGTTGGATTAAGGTTCAACCTAAAGATCTCCTTTTAACTCTATTATCTCTTTAAAGACCTTATCTTCAAATATGATTGTGTTCTAATGTACCGGGGAGTTAGAACTTCACCATATGAATTTGCGGGGGGGGGGGAATACTCAATGTACAACAGTGATACGTCTATGCAAAGAACTATTATTTGACAATAAAAGGAAAGGAAGTGCTGACATATACTACAGCATGGATGAAGCTTGAGAATGTTATGCAAATAAAAGAAGCCAATTACAAAGGACCACACATTGTATGATTCCATTTACATGAAATGTCCAAAAGAGGCAAATCTATAGAGACAGAACATAGAGTTTAAATGGTTTTCAGGGGCTGGGGGAAATGAGAGAGAATGGGGTGTGATTCTAACATAAATGGGGTTTCTTCCTGCAACAACAGAAATTTATTTTCTTTTGGAATTAGATTGCTAATATGGGCACACAGCTTTGAAGATATACTAATAACCACTGACCTTGATACTTTAATAGAGAGCACTTCTGCTATGAATTATAGCTCAGTAACCACAAAAAAATGTGATAGTTTTGTTTCACTCATTTGGGGGGATGTTTATCACAGCAAAATTTCACACAGAAAAACTTCCTGTTTTTCTGACAGATTTGGTGTTCGAGTTAAAGTAGATTTCAATGATGATCTTCTCCTGATCAGGAGCCACATCCTTGGGTGTTACAAAACTAGATTCAAGTTCCTGCTCTTCACTTGGTGACACTGGAGAGGGTAGAGGGACATCAGAGACACTAGTCTGAAGCCAGTCACAGTGTAGTTAAGCTCCAGAGCTTTATTAGAACTAAGACCTATAATCTAACTCTGGGTAGGTCACCCCTTTGGTCAGAGCCTTTGTGATCCTCCTCAGCCCTCTCTATTCTCTTCCATCCTCTCTGAATCTCTGTATTTTAAGACCTTAAACTTGTAAAAGGCATTCCCTTCTTTTTTACTTTGCTCCCCTCTCCATGAGGCTATAATCTGAGTCCAGTCCCCCTACAAGTGTAGCCATTCCTCATGATCTGCCTCTCCTCCCAGCCCTGTGCATGTCTCTGTGCCTGTAAGTGGCTCCTCACCTCTTCGGGCTGAGATCCTCCTGTTCACTCATTCCTTCACTCAAACAGCACCTATTGGTTTTCAGTGTATGTGTGTGTGCACATTATACACACAGACACACTCACATGCCTAAGCAAAGTAATTGGGCTCCTGGGAGAAACTTACCCTACGTATCTACCAAACATGGTTGGACTGTTTACAGACTTACTTCCGCCTTGGTCCCTGGGTGTGGTTGCTGCGTTTTGCTTATCTCCACACAGCCAGTGCTTAACATGGTGCCTGGAGAATGACAGGTGCTCACGGAATGTCTACAGCTCTGTTGAGTGAGTAAGTGACATCACCAATGATGTATTTGGTGTATGGCAATTCTGCCTTTGTGGGACCCACAGTCATTCAATGTCTGTAATTACTTATTTACCAACCTTTAAATATATGAGAGATGAACATAAGTCATCTGCTTTAAATGGAGAAAACTTAAATCAGGAAGAACATTCAATGAGACAACAAAGTCCACAGCCTTGAACTTACAGTTAAGGGTTCTCAGTCTTAACACTATTGATGTTTTGGATCAGATTATTCTCTGCCTTTAGGGTTCTCTTTGAATTTTAGTATATTTAGTGAAATCCTCAGCCTGCAACCACTAGATGCCAATAACAACTCCCACCACCACTTGTGGAAACAAAAAGTGTCTTCAGACAGTGACAAAAGTTTCCGGCCGGCAAATTGCCCTTGTTTGAGAACCAGTGGTAGAACTGCATAGAAGAGTCTTCTCAGACATTATTTTTCTTTCCCTATATAAAGTGTTTTTTTTTCACTTAAAAAGTTATAGTCTTAAATATCTTTATAAACCTATTCAACCAATTGACCAAAGTAATAAGAATCTAAACATCTGAACTGGCTACTTTCTATGTTTTAGTTACACTGCCCACACAACTTCCTGGTCAACCATTTGTACATTATCTAGGTGCAAGACCACTTAAAATTTATTTTCAGATCAGAATAACTACCATTGTCACACAGCACTCTCTGTTTTGTGCGCGCGCGTACACACACACACACACACACACTCACACACAATTTCCTATCTAAAAAGTGAATAATTAGATTCTGAGGCTTCTTCTTTATCTGGCCTCCCCATCTTTCCAGGTACATGGCAATTCGACTTTCTTGCCATTTCCATTTGGTTGGACTCATGTGGCTAATTCTTCTCAGTGGGTTATCAGCATAGTTCTAGGTCTCTTTGCCTGTTACCATAGCTGTGGAAAAAAAGTCTTGAGTTGACATGGTCAAGCCCCAGGCAGGAGGCAGTCTGGATTTTCAGGTTGCTACCTGGAGGACAGTGGCCTTGAGGAGCTTCCCAAAGTCATGGTGGATTTGGCTTGAGTAAGAAATAAATCTCTGATGTGAAGCCACTGAGAGTGGGGGCTTCTTCCTTACAGTGGTCTAACCATGATTATGCTTATCATGCACTAGTAAGTAACTGGTGCATCCGCTAAGGAACCGGGTCCAAAGTTGTATCTGAGTCCTCTGGACACTTTTCTGGAAACTTCTGACAGAGGGGCAAATCACAGACTAATGTCAGTCTGCCCAACTAAGACAGAAAGCAGAGGACAGGCTGATTGTATTTCGCTTTCAATTTTGTTTAAATTATATGAACAAGCGGTCACAAAAACAAAATTGCAATTACACATAGTTTTACTAATAAAAAATGTATCACACAAGACACACAAAGTGTGTCTTTGTTTAAGTGTTAGAGGGAAATGTGATAAGTTCAGGGGGCTTTATGGAATGGCTTCCCATCCCCAAAACTCTTTCATATCTACACTTTGTGCCTCTAGCAATTCACATTCCATGTGAGCCACTCAAAAATAGCTTCCAATACTGATGGAAGGCATGACCTTGGGCTGAAAATTTATTTAGGTACCAGTGAGACCTGACCATTCTGTGTCTTTTAGGCCACTCTGCATTGATTCCGGTCAATAGCCTATTTTAAGAGAAGCGTAGGCCAGTTTTAAAGAAAGAAAGAAAGAAAGAAAGAAAGAAAGAAAGAAAGAAAGAAAGAAAGAAAGAAGAAAGAAAGAAAGAAAGAAAGAAAGAAAGAAAGAAAGAAAGAAAGAAGGAAGGAAGGAAGGAAGGAAGGAAGGAAGGAAGGAAGGAAGGAAGGAAAGAAAGAAAAAAAGAAAGAAAGAAAGAAAGAAAGAAAGAAAGAAAGAAAGAAAGAAAGAAAGGAAGAAAAAGAAAACGTGCTTTTTCCTTGAGTGAACATGGTAATGTGACAGCTCTGGTGGGTAAATAATGCACTTTTACAAACACTTTTCAAATAGGTCTTTATCCAGCAAGCTGCTTTTATAAGCTACCACTGTTCTTAATATCCTCTGATTCAAGTCCTTAAAAAAATGTCATGCCTTGAAAATGACAGACATCCTACTGTCTGTGGGTTTGCTGGACTTTTTTGTCTTTATGAAGAAATGCATTTTTCCCTTTGGTTAGGGAAAAAGTCTTTCTTGAAACATGATCCTCTCAGATAAATAATGGCAATAAAACTAAATGGAAAGTGGGAAAGAACATGGTTTCTTAGTACAGTGCGCAGCACTTTCTAATTGGAAAATGTTAAAAGGGAGTTTTCCTTGGAGGCCTCCCATCTGACTTCAGACCAAACAAAACAGTGATTTGCTTATGAGCACTGAAGTCTCTGTTTTCCTTGTTAAAGGAGAAGCTAAGGATGGAAGAAAAGTACTAAACTAGAAAAGTGCACTATAGTAATGATTTGAGTGGATATTTCACACAATGGGATGAATGCAGAAATTACAGAACATGACGAGAAAAGACCTTTGAGGTCATCTGGTCAACCCCAGGGGTGGGGAACAGAGATGATCATTCCGAAGAGTATTGGTGAAGAGCCTAGCACACTTTTTATTCCTGCTAGCATAATACTTCTGCTCGTGAAGTATTCCACTTTTCCACCTACAAGGAAATTTATCTAGCTTAGCTGAGTTCTTCTGGAATTTTGGGGACCTTTATCCACCTGTCATAGAATGAATGGGCCTTTTGTTTGCTAATGGCTTTGAAAGCCACAACTTTTGTAGTTCAGGACCTCCCGGGTCCTTAGGTCCTGTTACCTAATCAGTTGTCAAAAATAGATATTGTCAGTCTTCTTAAAGGTCTCCTCATTTCCTTAATTAAAACTAGTAAGTCTGGGGGCTCCTGGGTGACTCAGTCGATTGAATACCGTCTGACTCTTGGTTTTGGATCAGGTCATGATCCCATCTTGAGATCAAGCCCTGATTTGATCTCTGAACTGAACACAGAGCCTGCTTAAGATTCTCTCTCTCCTTCCCTCTGCCCATCTCCCCCACTAACTCACTCTCTCTCTCTTTCTCTCAAATTAAAAAAGCAGTAAGTCTATAGCATCATCAGTATTAAAATGTTGTAGAGTAGATAAAACTGTGTCATGCTTGTGATTTTACCATATAATCGTTGTTTCTGCCTCCATCCTTTCTTCTCTTCCCTTCTTCTATCTCCACTCTCATTTCTTCCCTACTTGTGCCTTTTAAATTTACATTTTTCATATATTATATATATATATATATATATATATATATATACACACACAGATACGTGTATACAGAATAAATATAGCTCAATGAATTTTCCAAACAGAACCTGCTCAAGTATCCAGCACTGAGCTCAAGAAATGAGTGCACTGGCACCCCAAAATCCCACCCAGGCAGCCGCCATCTTGGATCTAGAATCATAGATAGATTCTTCCTGTTGTTTTATTGGATAGAAATGGGATCTTCTAGTATACAGCTTTTGTTTCTGGTTTCTTGTACTCAAGCTCCTATCAGTGAGGTTCATCTGTTATGGGATATTTTTTATTTCCATTTAAAACATCTATCGCTAATACCCAGCCTGGGGCACATTTACTTGCTTGTTTCCAGCTAGTATTCCTTCTCTTCTCTTCTAATTTCTGTATTACCATTCACTGCCATCTTCTGGTATCTTCCCTTTGTTGGGTCAGACATGTTGATCAGACTAAAGCAGCATAGGCACCTGTGCTACCCTGGGAATGCACAGTCAGATCTCTCTCCTTCAGGACCCACCCAGTGGATACAGCTGGTATAGACCAGGCATGTAGGTGAAGGATGATACAATCAAAGGTCTGGTCCAAAATACTTACTAGGAAAAGTAGTTAAGTAGTAAGTACTTGTGATCATAAATTTTATCTGTTAAACAGGTTGGGCCATGGTACCCAGATATTTGTTCAAACATTATTTTAGATGTTTCTGTGAAGTTTATGTCAGATGAGATTAACATTTAAGTCTGTAGACTTTGAGTAAAGCAGATTACCCTCTGTTATGTGGATGGGGCTTATCCAATCAGTTGAAGGCCTTCACTGAACAAAGAAAGATTGACCTTCCTGAACAAGAAGGAATTCTGTCAACAATAGGTGGGGTCTGGACATGGACTCCAACTCTTCCATGGGTCCCCAGCATGCCAGCCCACTCTGCAGATTTTGGACTTTTAGCTCCCCAATCATATGATCCAATTCCTTAAAATTAATCTGTATCTTTATATATCTAGATTATAACTATATCATGTCTATATGTCTAGATGGTAGATATAGATATTATGTATATAAATACACACAAATCCTACTGGTTGTGTTTCTCCAGGGAACCCTAACATAACCCTCTCCCTACTCTTCCCAAAGCTATGGAAGACCTTGCTAATTGACCAAGATAAGGCATTCATTACAGCTAAGCCCTCAGAATCTTCCTCAGCATAGTCCTCTGGGTAACCATGCCCAGCCAATGAGAATTAGGTTGAAAGTTGTAGACTACGACTCTGGCTTTCTTGCACATAGAGCAGTGGTTCTCAATTGGGGTGATTTTGCCCACCCCACACCCACCCAGGAGACATTTGGAAAGTTTAGAGGCATTTTGTCATCACAAATGGGGAGAGAGGAATGCTATTGGCATCTAATGGTAGAAACCAGGGCTGTTGCTAAATATCCTACAATGCATAGGACAGTCCCCACTCAGTAAGGAATTTTCCAGCCCCACATGTCAATTATACCAAGATTCAGAAACACTGCACAAGAGAGACATAATCTATGGTCTTGAAAGTCCTGAGGTCACTTAGATTCAGCTATTGAAAAATAAATAGCTAGGAAATGTCTGAATTCTTATCACAGCAATTTTATATGGGTTAGAGAGAGTTAATTCTTAACAAACAGTCTGGGAAGTTATCTTAAAGTTCTGAAGTAATATGGATATAGCACACCCTTTTGTTTATTTTTTTTTCTGAGAGAAATTATTTTTTGCCTTGTCGCCTCTTAATTCCCTTAAAAACTGAGTCTCTTTTTCCTCCCACTGACTAAAAATGGATGCCTTCTTTCTAACATAATCCAGCCCACAAAATATTCACCTGAATCAGCAATCTCTTGACCAGTGAGAACATGCTACAGATCCTGGGACGGAGATTGAAGGAAATTAATAAATGGGAGCTTCCTGCACTTTGCTTTCAACAATAACAAAACATATCAAAAGAGCAGAATGCAGTAGTCAATAGATTTTCTCATTCCTGGCAACCACAAGGCTTTCTTACAGAGAAGCTTCTCCCAGCTCAGTGTTCACCACTGGTTTGGTCAGGAGCCCAGGAAGTCTCTCTAAGATGTTAAGCACTTAACACTTGGTGTAGGAGGCCCTGATCATGTGCTTTCTGGAAGGGCGCTCTGTATTTCTGGAAGGTATGGAAATTTGCATGAGAACTTACGTCTGCTATACTCTTTAAGGCAAAGCACATACTAACGTATTAAGGCAAAACAGTACTAACAGGGTAAGAGATACTTTACTGGATTTTTTTTCTTTGAGATAAATTCTTCTAAATACACTGCAAGTTGTAGTAATTTAAAATCTTCACAACAGAGAACATGCAGAATGTGTGAAAAACAGTTCTAAGCTAGGAGAAAATATAAAGTGATGTTTTAGTAACATGGGATTTCATTGTATTTTAGACTGATGCTAATCCCCAACATGAGGGTAGAAGGGAATGAGTGATTCTTTTTATAGTGCACAAAGTTCATTAAAAAGCCTATGTGAATATTCTCTGGGGACCTTAAAGATAGAGAGAAATCAAATAAAAATAAATCAGCTCAGAAATCCATTAATGTTTGTGCAGAATATCAGGAAATCTGCACTTAGAAAACAAACACATTCAATTATTATTACTACTTTGTAGCAAGATATTTAACTGTGTCACCAATGAAAGGAAAGTGATATATTGTTCGATTTGGTATTTTCAGAACTTTTGGTGATTAGCTAAGTAATAAATATGTAAAAAAATTTGTCTCTTTCTGGTATAGCCAAGCAGCCAATTATCTTCAATAGGTTTTATTTCTAAAAGTCATAAATATGAAAGGAGGGTCAACAGATGAAAAGGACACAGGTTCTTGGCTTGGATTTCAAGACCTTGGTGGCAATATTCCAAACATCCTTAAGCCTGATAACTAAGATACTTAATAGTGTCTTACCACCCTGAGGCTCAGAAGTCTTAGCTCTGAGTCATGATTGCATTGTACATTGTCTATGGGAAAAATTCAAAACCTCAACTCGTTTGTCCAGCATATGCCTAGTGAGATTCCAAAACCAGGCAACTGGTTTGTGCTCCAACAAAAAAATAATTACTGGTGGGACAAAACAAAGGTAGAAAAGGTAAAGTAAGGTTGAAGAGAGAGAAGAGTGTTCCTACCGTTGGGATCAGTCATGGACTCCAGTAATCAATGGACTAAGAAACAGATTATCAAGAAATAACCTCACAAAGGGCTTCAGTGGATACACGCGTGTTGTGCTAATGGCAAGGTAGGAATCTGGGCTTACTGCGGCGGGAGCTGAGTGGTGTTGGCCATACTGTGAACCATTCAAATGACCCCCACCTTTTGTCATGCTATACCACAGCCTGAACTAAGGCACTCTCTCATCTTTTAGAGTTGGTCTGATGAAACTTGCTCGTTGGTAAATTGGCATATGTTGGCCTGCTCCTATTGTATCAGCATTTCTTTTTTTTTTATATATTTTTTTTCTCCATAATATTTTATTGTCAAATTGTTTTCCATACAACACCCAGTGCTCTTCCCCGTAAGTGCCCTCCACCATCACCACCACCTCTTTCCCCCCTCCCCCTACCCCCTCAACCCTCAGTTCATTCTCAGCATTCAATAGTCTCTCAAGTTTTGCATCCCTCTCTCTCCCCAACTCTCTCTCCCTCCTCCGCTCCCCCTGGTTCTCCATTAGGTCTCTCTTGTTTTCCTGCTAGACCTATGAGTGCAAACATATGGTTTCTGTCCTTCTCTGCCTGGCTTACTTCATTTCTAAGAAGCCAAAGTGAAAGCCATCAGATTCTGTTTGCACAGCCATGAAGTATTTTCCCCTGTCAGTCAATACTGTTCCCCGGTATTGACCAGTGTTCTTGTGAGGACCCACTGGTAGCCATGCCATTCGAGGTACTGAGTGCTCCCTCCTTTCTACTGCTAGAGCCCTCCTCTGACACGCGCCTCATTTCTTCAAAGCCTACTTCAAATATGTCAAGGAAATTAACATGGTGGCCAACACCTGACTCAGACTCTACAGGAAGTTGGATCTGGGTTCTGATTCTTTCTCTACCATGTTGCATCACTGTGTTCCCACTCTTGTTATACCTATCCTCTGGAAAAGGGCATCATGGTAGCTAATATTTATCAGGTGCCTAATAATGTGCCAAATTCTGTTTCCCCCAAATGCAATGTCACTTAAGTGTCATAATAGCAACCCTACAAGGGAGATTCCAGTGTCATAAGGCAAAAAAGCCCCAGCACCCAGGTGCACCCATGCAGAGCAAGTGTTGGTGTTCCCACACATGTGTTCCACAGAGTCTCTAATTTCCAGACCAGAGTGATTCTCACCAGGAAATGACTCTGACCCACTTCAGCATCCGCATCACAATATCGGTCCAAGGAGGAAACCCGTAGTACACACAGCATGCAGCAAAGGAATCCACATGTGCACTCATTCATCCATTCAAGCAATATTGACTGAAGGCTCCTTCTATGTCAGGCACTCTTCTAGGTCCATAGTGTGTGAGATGATAAGACTTCCTTCCTTCCTGGAGCTGATATAGACTAGAAAGAAAATAGACCTCAGCCAAATCCCTGTATCTGAATATTACATAACTGGTGCCTTGAATAAAAATAAAGTAGGAGATTGAGAGCAATGGTGTTATTAGGTGGTGGTAAGGCATGGAGCGGGGGAATGGGGAGGATGTCTCAGGTAGAGGGAAGGTCTCTGTGAGGAAACAACCTTTGAGCCAAGTCCTGACCTAACTAACTGGTAGCAGAAGCCATGAAAAACTGGGAAACATTATTATTGCTTTCTTAATAGAATTATGTGCTAATTTCTTAGCTTAACCAAAGATAGTTATTTTTTAAAGGAGACTTCTTTATGTTTACTTATCTATTTTGAGAGACAGAAAGTGCTTGAGCAGTGAAAGGAAGCAGAGAGAGAGAGAGGGAGAGAGAATCCCAAGCAGGCTCTGCACTGTGGGTGCAGAGACCGATGTGAGGCTCAAGCCCATGAACCATGAGATCATGACCTGAGCTGAAACCAAGAGTCCGATGCTTAACCTACTGAGCCACCCCAGTGCCCCCCAAAGAGAGTTCTTGTCACCAGGGCCAACCAAAGCATAATTTCCCAACTCTCTATCAACAAAAGAATAAAACTGAAAATGCAGATGAATCAGGAAAAATTCATCTGAAGATCAGAGAGAGCTTCGTTCACACAAACTTTGAAGGTATCATGAATGGAAAGAGAGCATTTCCATCTTCCCACTGCTGATAATTCACAAAGTCTCCCAAAGACAAAACCACAGTTGGCCACAGTTTTCTTGGTTTCACTTAATTCTCTGACCCTGACTCTTGTGTGGCTAAAAGCATATCATAATCACAGTGAATTCTGCTTCTCTTCATTCCATTAAAGGAAACCCAGGCCATTTCAAACACCATCTTCCCATCCGACCTTGATTTTACAATGCTTTTCACTGAAGATTACAGTTAATGCTTTTCTGAGAGGTTTGTCACAAAGGGGAGCTTAATTGGGACTCATTTTCTCCATCTACACATTTGCTGAAAAGCTTTACTTTTAGAAAGCGTGTTTGTCATGAATGATTCATGTCTGTGGGTATAGATTATGAATTTGGAGAACCAGGTCACTTTGGGAAGAAAAAGATACCTTGGCTTTCTGAGGATATAACCATAGCATTCAGTGGAGTGAGTTGAATAGTGTCCCTCAAAATTTACGTCCATGTTCTAACTCTACCCATGAATGTGAACTTACTCGGAAATATCATCTTAAGCAGATATCATTAAGGATCTCAAAATTGGATCATTCTGGACTAGGATGGGCCCTAAATCCAATAACAAGTGTCCTTCAAAGAGAGAGAAGAGGGATGTTTGAGAGACAAGGACACAGAAGGAAAGGCCATATGAAGACAGAGGCAGAGACCGAGACTCTCAGTTCGTTGCAAGCCAAGGAATGCCAAAAGAGCCAGCCACCAAGAGAAGGGAAGAGAGAGATGTGGAACAGATTCTCCCCAGAGCATCTAGAAGGAGCCATTCTGCCAACATCTTGACTTCTGGACTCCAGAAGAGTGAGACAATATATTTATGTTGTCTCAAGCCAACAAGTTTTTAGTGTTTGTTATGGCAGCTCTAAGACTCTCATACGCTTGGTGTCAGTCTTTGACATTGGAAGAAGACTAATTGTTGAGTCATGTAGTTCCTTGGAAGGATGGAGGACAGGCTCCAGTGTTCATATCAGAATGTAGGTTTTATATAGATGTTACTGGGAGAGAAAATTACTATGGTGGCTACTGTTTGTGTCTGCCTGATCCCCATCTGTTTCTCACCCCCCCCCCCCCCCCAGGATAGACCACGGTCACAGCCACAGAGGTGGGCAAACCCAAACTGAACCAGTCAGAGCACCCATTCCTGTAGCCATACTGATTGGCAAAAGGGAGGGAGGAGAGATAATTGGCTCCAATTGGAGTTCTTCTTTGGAACTCTTTCATTGGAGTAAGAGGGGGAGTTATTTTCCAGCCAGTGAGTTAGACTTGAAGTCTATGAATCCAGAGCTAACCATTACACTCTTCCCATGCCATGGGAATCTGAGATCAGACACAAGACTATATGTGCTCAGTGGTGGCACCATCAGCCCTTTGGATCTGCAATTCCCTATGATAGGGCCACATCTTGTATTTTACAGGACTATTAGCACCCCTGGTACTATGGATAAAACACCAGTGAGTGCTCCACCAGTCACTGTAACAAACCAAAACTTGCATACATATTCCCAAATATTCCCTAGGGGAAGCTGAATTGCTCCTGGTTGAGAATCCTGAAAGGTGAGCCCCAGAGTTCCTATCTTTAGGCTATGATGGCTTGATTCATTTATGATCATAGTAGAAATATTCTCACAGATTGCAAAACTAGAACATTTGGAAGTCCATTGGCTATCAGCCAGTTTATCTCTGTGAACCTTTCTATCATTATGTTTTAATTAAAAGGGGCCACCTTGGTTCTCAGTGTGTTGCTACATTCAGTCATTTCACAGGTGAAACTTACCAGCTGATAACCCCATCCCTTGCCTTAGGGTGACTTGGAAGATTCATGGCTTAGCCTTATGTTTTGTTTTGCAACTTAACTCCCAGAGAGTAGCCTTACTTCTAATTCTTCAGGAATAGCTAAGTTTTGCTGGAGGTAGATGGAGGTAAGAGTCAAGCATAGCCAATAGCCCGCTCACAGAGCCCTTGTGATGCACCCTCCCACGGGCTGCCCTTTCCACAGGGGGTCACGGGGACCCAGAGAAAGATGCCCCTCAGGCATGACATGACCAGGTTTACATGGCCGCACAGAAATGGAATTGAAGTCAGTAAGACCTATCAGGGAGTGAGGGGCAGTTGTGGGGACTTTTGAGAATTGACCAAGACCAGGACCAAAGCAGTGGCAGCAGGAATGAAGAAAAGAGACAACATTCAAAAGTTCATAAAAAGCCAGGGGTGCCTGGGTGGCTCAGTCACTTGAGTGGCTGACCCTTGATTCGGCTGAGAATCAAGCCCTTCATTGGGCTCTGCCCTGATAGTGTGAAACCTCTTTTGGAATTCTCTCTCTCTCCCTCTCTCTCTGTCCCTCCCTTTCTCTCTCTTTCTCAAAACAAACATTTAATAAACTGAAGACATGAAGCCAAACTGTGTGTAGAGAACAAAGGAGAAGGGGAGTCAAGGACACCTCACTAAATTGGATTTTCAAGATCATTTAAGTTGGAATAGAGCCAAATTCCTTTATGCTTTTGAGAGGCTTCCCCTAGACATTTTGCCTGTATGTTTAAAGAACACAATTATGGGATTATATCCCCGACAATGACAGGAATGGAGCCATTCAGGAACTTGCAGATTCCAACAAACAAATACTTTAGGATCCTAGCTAAGAAGAAGTGCATCCTGGAACTTTTCTGTTCTCTCAGATGCCTTCCCTCCAGGAGCAACCTTTGTAAAGTAATTCTGTTAAGAAACCTGAGTGTTCTTTCCAAGGGCAGAAGTAAAAACATCTGCATAAGAAATGTGAAGGCTTTAGGAAGCTGGAAGCCTTCACAAAGTACATGACAAGGGTGCTTCTTTGACACTCTAGAGCAAAACCACAGGAGTCCCCATGTGCATGCGCAGAGAAAAGAGATGGTGGGAAGGAAGAGAAGCTGAGAATCTGAGTGTGGTGAAAGGACCAGGGGAGGGGCCTCTTTCTCCAGACCATAAGCTATGATGAGTGAAATGGGGGAAGGACAGTGAGGGTAACAGGGAAGGGTCTGCTCCCTCCCTACAGAGAGTTTAGAAGAAGGAGCATTAGGGGTGCCTGGGTGGCTCAGTCAGTTAAGCATCTGACTTCAGCACAGGTCATGATCTCACAGTTCCTGAGTTCGAGCCCTGCATAGGGCTTTGTGGTGACCGTTTGGAACCTGGAGCCTCCTTTGGATTCTGTGTCTCCCTCTCTCTCTGCCCTCCCCTGCTCTTGCTCTCTCTCTCTCTCTCTCTCTCTCTCTCTCTCTCACTCACTCAAAAATAAGTAAACATTTACAAAAATAAAAATAAATAAAAAAGAAAGGGCATCACAGAACCCACAGAGCTTACCATCTGCATAAAACTTAGTGCCGATTCCTCTGGAGTCTTAGAACGTACAGGTTAGAAAGAGCAAATCTCAGTGTTTTCAAAGTTTTAAACGTTTCTGTATTTAACCGGTAACAATACCTTGAATATAGGCTTCCAGGAAGATGGTCCCTGATTGGGGAGTGAGGAAAGGGGAGAAAGACCTTCAGAATAAAATAAAACGATTTTGGGTTATGCAAAGGCCAAGAAAAGACCCTGGTGATATACAGATGTTCAAAGATTTAGTTCCAAGGAACTGAAAAAATAGGTCTTTAGGGAGATGACTTAGGGGTCGGGGGTGGGGGGAACCCCAAGGAAACCGGACTGGGGTCCTTGGCTGGTGTAGCACACTTACTCTGGACCACTGAGCTGGATTCGGCTGCCAAGGCATGTGGCTTTGCCCTCCAGTAGTAAAATATATTGGATAACTATTCAACACTTAGGAATCTAGCTAATTCATATACAGCTAGAGATTTCAGGCTCCTTTTGACAAATCTGAAAGTCTGACAACAAGACTCTTATTCCCACCAGACAACAATGACAGATGAGGAGGACAAGAGGTAACCTCTCCAGCTGGCCTCCATCCCCTTTCCCTGCCACCTCCAGGCCTCGTCTGGTTTGCATTTGACTTTGGGCCCCACATGCTAGAGAAAAGTTGACGAGCTGAGAGACAATCAGTGCGTGAGGGCAGGACTGGGGTGGCCTCCACGTCCACGTGTGGAATGTTCTTGGGGAGGTGGCCATCTTCCCTACACTGAATGGACTCCAGCACAAAATCTAGCATGGATCGGGTTCTCTCAACGTTGCAGGTTTGGAAGCTTCTGGAAGCAGTAACATAGGAATAAGGACTGCCAACTCATGAGGGCTGCATGCAAAGGAAGCAGAGCGAGCCTCTCAAAGTAGTGTCCTGGGGGTGCATGCAGCCACATGGTAGCCAGACGGATGGCTCACAGAACTTGCTAGATGTGTACTGGGAAGCGGAGTGAGAATCTGAAAACCAGCACACAGGTAGGAACCTTGAGTTGATGAAATTTAGATATTAAAATAAAGATGATGCTTGGAAATACCAGATGACTATAAAAAGCATTCTCAGCTGTGTATGTATTTAAACTCATTCTACTTTTTGGATTTTTATCCTAAAACAATTCATGCATGTGTCCAAAGCTTTCATTAAAATGATTGTTATTTAATATAACTTACAGTGACAGAATTGGCAGCGATTTTTAAAATCTGCAATAGACGGACACAGTAGAAAAAATTGTAACATCCATACAACAAATTCCATGTAGCCATTAAAATTCTCTACAAGAACTTATTTGGGATATTTAAATGCATGTTACAAACATAATATGCATGGTATAATGCCATTTTTATTAAAAATATAAACACAGACAATGGGAAAAAATTCAAGTTTATACATTATATTACTTTCCTACGCTGCTCTAACAAGTTACTACAGGCAGGGTGGCTTAAGACAACAGAAATTTATTCTCTTGCCATTCCACAGCCCAGAAGTCCAACAAGGTGGCTAAATTAAGGAGGAAAATCAAGGTGTCAGCAGCGCTGAGCTCCTTCCAGAGGCTCGAGAGGAGATCCTTCCTTGCCTCTTCTGGCTTCCGGGGGCTGCTGGCTTCCATGGCTGTGGCCACGTGGCTCCAACCTCTGCCACTTTCTCACATTTTCTTCTCCTTTCCTGTGTGTCTGATCTCCTTCTGCCTCTCTCTTCTAAGGACCCTTGTCATGACCTGAGCTGAAGTCAGATGCTTAACCGACTGAGCCACCCAGGCCCCCCTAAGGACCCTTGTGATCAGATGTAGGAGAACCCAGATAAGCTAGGATAATCTCTGTCAAAATCATTACCTTAATCACACCTGTTCAGTCCCTTCTTCCTTGAAAGGGGACATTTACCCATTCTAGGGAGTAGAGCATTATTTCATCGGTGGTCCTCCCAAATATTAAAAGGCATTTTCTTTATTCATTTCTTCTCTGCTTTTCCTTAGAGTCAGGATCTAGTCAAAACCGCAAGGGCAACTTATTTCAATTAGATTCAAATACACAAAATATTTATGAATTCTGACTTCCTATAAGACCTAGTGAGTATTTTTGCTGAGGGGCCAAAAAACAAAAACTAATAAACCAAACTAACGAACAAACAAAAATACCAACACAAAATCCATCTTTGTCCTTTAGGGTATTAAAAACTTTGTTCAGGCGCACCTGGGTGGTTCAGTGAGTTAAGCGTCTGACTCTTGGTTTCAGCTCAGATCATGATCTCACGGTTTGCGGGATTGAGGCCCAAATCGGGCTCTGCGCTGAGAGCAGCAGGAGGCTGCTTGGGATTCTCCCTCTCCTCTCTCTCTCTGCCTCTCCCTGCTCATGCACACACATGCTCTCTCTCTCTCTCTCCCTCTCTCTCTCAAAATAAACTAAAAAAGGGGAACCTCAGTGGCTCAGTTGGTTAAGCATCCAACTTCTGCTCAGGTCATAATCTCACAGTTCATGGGTTCAAGCCCCACATTGGGCTCTGTGCTGACAGCTCAGAGCCTGGAGCCTGCTTCAGATTCTGTGTCTCCCTCTCTCTTCCTCTCTCCCACTCATGCTCTGTCTCAAAAATAAATAAACTATATAAAAAAATTAAAAATAAATAAACTAAAAAAAATTTTTAAACTTTGTTCAATGTTCAAGACTTAATAAGATATATGTAAAAATAGAAACATACTATACTATTGATTTCATCAAATATGAAATTAGATGTTATAGAAAGTATATATAGTGTAGATAATACAGAAAAATACTGAGATTTGGAAAAATTCAAGAGAATGGGGCAATGGACTTAAGTGACAAGAGTGAGTTCCTTGGGAAATGTGATTCAACACAGGCATTAAATATTAATAGATATTAGGATTTATTGAAATAGCATCAACAAAGGCAGGGCTGTCATGATTTAGAATGTCTAACAGATGGTTCTAACTTCAAAAAGGAGTAGAAAACTATATGTATGTATGTATGTATGTATGTATGTATGTATGTATGTATATAAAGAGAGAGAGAATAACTATTTGATAAGTGAGTGTGAACTCAAATTCTGAAAGACCTCTACTAGGAAAGGGTTTGGCCCCCACACTGAAACATACCATTAAAAACAAGAACTCAAGTTAACATGGCTCTCAATTTTGAAAGGCGAACTGTGAAGTGGGCAATTCAGCGATTCCTCTCAGATGAGGAATCTGGTTACATTTCCAAAGAAGAGAAGACACAAGCACAGAGAAAGGTCGCAGAGGGAGTCCCCACCTGCGGCCAGTCCCTGAGTTAAATATAGGAGGAGATACACAGGCATTTAATAGGCTTCTGGTCTTCAAAAGGCTTATAGTTCAGTAAGAAAGACACGATTAAACAGTACTTATGCAAATCATTATGTTATCAATGTTAGAAGAAGCAGATCAATGCCTTTAGAGTTAGAGGTGGGAGAACTTGACTTTGTGGGGCAGAGCGTGCGAGGCCGAAGAAGCTGTGTGGTGAAAGTGGAATGTGAAATGGCAGTTGTCTGAAAATTTGGAAGGACTAGAACGGCAGAAAATTGATGATGGGGATAGCTAATGTTTATTTAACCCTAAGCCAGACACAGGGCTAATATATGTTTCTAAATGAATTGTTGGGGAGAAAAATCTTTTCCTCTACCCTCTTATGTTCAGCAATTAGGGGCGTGTGAATTAAGCTAACAAAAGACTGATGAACAAGAGAAAGAGCACACAGTTTTTTTACTGATACTTATGTGTATGGGAGTTCACCAAATAAAGGAATGAAACTCAAATAAATGGTCACACTTGGGGGCTTATATACCCTCTCAACAAAAGAAAGAGGGCTTGGGTTTGAAGGGATGATAAATTGTGGGGAAGTGGCTAGGAAATATATGGGGGGACCAATGAGAGATAAGGGCTATTTTCATAAAGGCTGTTTATGCAAACTCATCTTAGTGTTGACTCCTTGCGTTAATGATAAGAGTTGCTTTTTCTTCCTAGAAGAGGTGGGGGCACCTTTCTCAAAGGGAAATTTATGCCCTGCGTTTAGGCAGATAAAGGCAGAACACAGAACTCTTTCTCCATCACTTGACTCTCAATTGCCTTTAGCTCAAAATACTCCTTAGGCCAAAGTGGCAAAAAGTTGGTCAGCATCTTCTGATCTCCTTCACAACAGCTATGAGTAATCCTGATCCCACTCTGATGTAGCCACGATCACTGCCTCTTTTTTATAGGAGGAGAAACTGAGGAACAGATTATAACAGGCGTGTCTTGAGAAAAAGTTAGGGATTCATTTTGACTAGAGGGAGCGTAAATGGTGTAGGTGTACGTACCAATTGGGCAATGTCTCTCCTTTATTTTTTAATCCCTCCTTCCCGCTTGGGCAATTTCAAAATGACAGTCTGAAAAGCTTCTAAATGTGCTGTGGTCATTTGTTTATTTTTCAGAAGAGCTCGATGGCTCTGCAATTCTTCAACCAGTTCCTCTTCCTCTCATGTTGAAACATTCAAGGAACATTTTAATAAATCAATAAAAGCAAATAGAGCAGGTGAGGAATGGCAAATAAACAAAACTCAAGATGATTATAATGTTGAGAGGAAATTAGATAAAGTCCATTCTGGTACTTTCATGTACTGTGTCTCCTAAAAAGAGAGAGAGAGAGAAAAAAATATATGTACATAAAGTTGTATAAAAATAGAGCAGTGGTATAATAATGCCTGTGCTGTAGTTTCTTTTTCTGGCTAAACTTTGAATAATACACTCCAATAGCCTAAGAAGAAAATGTGTTTGCTTAAAGAAAACACACACACACTCTCCCTTAGTTACTGAACCCCATAGAACTGAAAAGTCATTAGCAACAAAGTGTAGACTGTCAGGAAGCTCATCAGATTAGAAATCTGATTGACATTCTATCACTGACACTAGCTGACCAGGACAGTTCACAGAGAGTCCAAGTTCAAGGACCTGGTCCCCCAAGTCTTCCAGCAGGTTTTGCAGTCTATGAGTAAAGGTGATTCTTTTTTTTTTTTAATTTTTCTTTAATGTTTATTTATTATTGACAGACAGAGAGAGAGAGAGAGACAGAGCATGAGCATGGGAGGGGCAGAGAGAAAGAGAGACGCAGAATCCAAAGCAGGCTCCAGGCTCTGAGCTGTCAGCACAGAACCCGATGCAGGGCTCAAACCCACAAACCATGAGACCATGCCCAGAGCAAAGGTCGGACGCTCAACTGACACTGAGCCACCCAGGTACCCCGCAAAGGTGATTCTTAAAAACACTGGCCCTGTCACCATTGCCTCCTATCGGTCTTGATTGAGGCCTGGTGACATAACGTGCTCCCAGAAGTCTATATCCTTGCTTTCAGAAGACCATGGCACACCCTCCCCTTGTCTTGTTTGAGACAAGTTTATGACTTGAGTACCTAGAAGCTCCTGTGTTGACTTTGGAAGATATGACTCTAGACGCCATAGATCTTGCCTTTAGGAACATTGTACTAGATTTCTATTGCTCTTTAACAAATTATCAACACAGCTGATTGAAACAATAACTCAATTATTAGCTTACAGTTCTATGGGAGTTCTATGGGTTGCTCTCTGCCTGGGTCCTCTGCTCCGGTTATTAAGATTGAAATTAAGGTGTTGGCAGGCTATGTTCTCATGTGGAAACTTGAGGGAAAATTTCTGCCTCCACACGAATTATTCAGTTTGGGAGCAGAATTCATTCCTTTCAAGTTGTAGGACTAAGATCCCCATTTCCCTTCTGGCTGTTAGCTAGGAGCCCCACCCAGCATCGAGAGAACATTCACATTTCTACTGTGTGAGCCCTTCTACTTTCAAAACCAGTGATGAGAAATCTCCCCCACATTGAATCCCTCTTCCTCTTGGATCTCTCTCACCAGGAAGAGACCAGACTTTCCTCAATGTTCACCTGACTAGGTAAGGACCACCAAGAGTAAGTAGTCTTCCTTTCTTAAAGCCAACTGATTTGGGACCTTACTTGCATATTTAAAACTCCTTCTCAGCTCACCTAGATCAGTGCTTGACTATACATCAGCAGGTAGAAATCTTCGGGGTCATCTTAGAATCTGCTGATCACAAGTATCTGAAAAATATTTATTGAATGTTGTGTGAATGAGGAAAAGAATGGAAAAAAAATTCTGGCACTTCAATGGAATTATCCATCAGGAAAAGGCAGTACCACCTTTTCATAATCTCCCATAGCTGCTTAGTGTTTCACTGTTACAAAGAGCCTACACTCACATTAATTATTTGTTTGCTGCTAACAGCTACTCTGTAAGACCAGCCCACGGGGCAAGGCATAGTATCCTTCCTCCCCAGAGCTGTGTTCTCCTAACTCCTGGTCCAGTGCTTCTTTCACCAAAAGAAACAGCGGATGCTTGAGGACTGATCTCAGACAAACTCTTTGGTGACATTGTCACCATGTGGAGGAGACAGATGAGAGCATGGAATCCAGGAGAGAAGACCTGGGAGCACGTTGGGGCTGAGAGTCGGTGTGGGGTGTTGCTGGCATTCTCCACAAAGCAAGACCAGTAGAGCTCAGAAGTAAATCAACTGTAGCTTTAGGAGAGAGGTGAGTCAGAAACCGAGATAAGAGTCCTTGCAAAGTTGACCAGGGCTCTTTGGCTGGATCTCACTGGCCCAGAAAAACTGTCTTTGTGCTTTCTGGGCCTTCTGTTCCAGATGGAAGGTAAGCCCATTATATCCAAATTGCAGTAGGATAGAGAGAAGGAAAATAGATCAACAGTGCCTAGAATAGCAGCCAGGAGCCCATTCACCCAGGATCTAGCCTCCATGTCCCCTCTGCTAACCAGCTAGGAGCTTGTGGCTCAGCCGCTGATACATAATGTGCCTGGGCCACCAGGGTGGCTCAGTCGGTTAAGCATCTGACTTCAGCTCAGGTCATGATCTCGCCATTCCTGGGCTTGAGCCCCAAATCGGGCTCTGTAAGCTGGAGCCTGCTTCGGATTCTGTGTCTCCCTCTCTCTCTGCCCCTCCCCCACTCACTCTTTCTCTGTCTCTTGACAAAATGAATAAATGTTTAAAAAACATTAAACATGATGTGCTCGATTTTCCTCATCATTTCATGCTGGTGGTTGAGTTTTATGGTTTATGTAATCCCTCTGGCTACACATTCTGTGTCTTGTGAAGGCTTTTTGTTGGTTACCTGGATTATATTAAAGTTCTTCTCTCTGGGCTTAATAATAATACATGGTAGCCTTTTCATATTCCTTCCTTTTCTACAGTTACTGCCTAATCAGAGCTTATAAAGCACTCAAGGCTTAAAAAATAATTCATTGAATGTGCCTTTTTTTAGCACCAGTTGGAACAAGCGTCTATATGTCCGTGGCTAATGCCTGCAGGTAGCGGAGCAGCGATGGGCGCATGGAAGGTCGCTACAACATGTTACTTCAATACGATGCTTTTCCCCCGAACACACTTGACAGGAAATCCAGCATCATACTTGCAAATCTGGCTAATTCAAAAATCTTCCCAAATCACCTCATGCCATTTGACTCGTGAATGAAAGCCTCCCAAAAAGTCCATGAGATAATCAATGCGGGAAGACCAAACGTTAGGGTTATCAACTGTGCTCTGTTTGAGGTGTCCAACCAGAGTGAACTATGAATTCCTTAGAAAACAAGTATGTGCAATGAGATGTGTCCCACCCTTTGAGAACAGTAGAGCCGATTCACAGAGCCACAGTTTTCTGCGATCCGAGCTTAATGAGTGACATGTTTTCAGTTTAATCAGGCCAAAAATCTTGGAGTTATCTTGGACTGTTTTCTTCAACTCGCTGCAGTCTTCTTGGCTCTCCCTATAGAAGATATCCAGAATCCAACCACTTCTCAGCACCTTCTAGAATTTCCATATTCTGAGCCAACAGTGTCTCTCCCCATGACCCCATTAAATAGCCTCCTAATAGACTTTACAGTTTCCAACTTTGCTCCCTTCCCAACACATCATTGAGAGCACATTTCACCCCAGTCACCCTTCCTGCCCAGACCCTTCAATGGTTCCCATTTCATGAAAGAAGAACAGCCCAAGTTCATAGAGGGTCCCTCACTGCCTCTTGACCCCCTTTCCTGACATTCTCCCCCTTCACCCATCAGCACCAAGCATGGTCAGCAGTGCCATATTAATTCTGGGCCCTCCAGCCAACCTCCGTGGGGTAGGCCTGTCTCTTCTACCACAGTGTTCTTTTCTCAGACATCTTCTTGACCAATTACCACTTCCCTTTCCGACCTTGCTCAGAATTCCTCAGTGAGTCTTAATCCGGCCTTTCTAGTCCAGCAACTTACCCCAACCCCCAACCATCCTCACCCTCCTTACCTCAACCTGCTTTTTTTTTTTCACAGCACTTAGCACCTTTACCATAAAGCATTTATTTAATAAATGTTGTTTAATTCCATCTCCTTCTGCAGCAATGTGAGCTTCATGGCAGGGGGAGTCTTTGTTGTGTTTTGTGATCTATCCCAAACTCTAGAACAAAGTTGGGCAAATAAGAGCTTTCCAGCAAAATTTAATCTCAGGCTCACATACATTAACAATCAAATAGAGCAATAAATCATAAGCAGTCCAATGTGCTAACCTGAAATATGTTTCCTTAGATAGTGTTTTCTATGATCTTTCTTCTGAACCAGCCAGCAGTTAGCCGGGAGCGCATTCAGTCAACAAAACAGGATCCCAGAAAATCCCTAGAATACGTCTACATTGATTATATCAAAGAACCACCCCTACCACTTTGTACATTTTTTTAAGATAGTAGCTTTCTGACCACCAAGTGAACACTCCCTTTGTAGAACACAATGATCCCTTCCCTCCTCCCTTAAATCTTAATTTATATGTAAAACTATTTTGGAAATGACTTATATACACTACTATAATTTAAGACTCCTTCACTGTATCTGTCCCAACTCTAGAAAACAGAAGGCACACATAAATTAAGATAAGCTGAAGACAGAGAAGGACGGCGGGGTGTGTTTCTCCACCGGACCCCACAGAACGGGAGCTGGGAGCCTGATGTTACCTCTCTGTTCTCCCTCCATGCCCTGCTGGGCTCCCTGTTAGCTGAGCACCACCAAGATCAGAGCAAGAGGGTCCACTGAGGCAGTCGTCAGAGCTCATTCTCCAAGAGCATGGAACCTCACGAAGGATTGAGAGGTGAAGGAAAGTAACCAGATTGATCCACAGTAAAGAGGCTGGAGTGTCCAGGCTGCCAGTGGGTTTCAGAATTAGAACACATTTTACATCATCATGGAGCAGCCACAGGCCTAGGTGGATAGTGCTCTTCACAGCACACATTTCTGAAAACCCATACTCTGACTTCCCACCCAAACAAACAAAAACTCATCTCATTCTGTTTTATTCTTTATGCTTACATGCTATTTGCAACCCCATTAAATTGATTTCACAAGCCGCAGTTTGAAGTCACTGGTCATGGCCGATCCCTCGGCTTAAAAAATAAAATCTCCAGGCCCTCATGAGGTGAAGGGGCTTGTCCAAGTTTATGATATACGTGATTGGAAGGACATGGGTGTGTACGTGTGTACATTTAGTGAAAAGAAAAACACTCAGCCTATTTCATCCATCCAAATGTTCTCTTCCAAACCGCACGCATATCAGCAAATTTCAAAGGGTTTTTAGAAACGCAGGTGTCAGGTGACACGTCAATTTCATGATCGGTGAAATAAACAAAGTCTCCGTTGTGCTGAGAAGGGAGGAACTTTGGGAGGCGGAGTGTTGAGGCCATGACTCCTCATAGGGAGGGAGCTACTTGGGATCTCACACAGACGTCTCCAGAGGGATGGCCGTGAACCTGGGCACACTGTCCACTCCCAGTATGGCAAGGTGTCATTGCTGCCTTGTGAAGGACCCTTGCTGGACGCTGGGAGGGTGGCAATGACAGCTTGCCCATGTAAGCCTGCGCTGACAGTTGTGTGGGGAGCTGTCCTGCTCTGAACCAGTTCATCCTGAGAAGCTCCCGGGGACGACTTTGAAAGTAACAGAACCCGTCTCCCCTTTGGCAGGACTTTGTGCATTTCCCTCATTTCAAGTCAAGACTAATAGCCCTAATGATTTTGAAGGGCCATAAATGATTCCTTTATGCCTGGCCGGGGTTGGCCAGAGTTCCACTTGCAACCCACAGCACACACATGTTCCAGAGGAAAATAAATTCCGCTGTAACCATGTGGGTGCCGGGCCTCGGGAAAAGGGCTATTTTCTTAAGTACTCATTTAAAAAGCAACTTTGTTATTTTGGCATCTGCCTCTGAGAGCTGGCTTTCTGTATCTCTGGTGTTCTGCTTCCATCAAGGGCTGGTGTGTAGGGGAGGAACAAAACATTGACTCTTTCAACAGTATGAGAGCTGATGGATGTTTAAGAAAAGAATTAAGTCAGGAGAAAAGGCATCACGCCCGCCTTCTTGGTTCTGTATCAGAGTTTCCACAAAACATTCTGCCCAAACAGCTATCACATGAAGAAATCTGTCCTCTGCAGAAGATTCCAGACCCTTTGCCCATGATGTCTGCCTCAGCTCCATCTACTCTGCAGTGGTGTTTCTTCCCCGCATTCCCAGAATATTTGAGGGTTTCCTGTATGCTAGGCTCTGTGTGTGCAGGAAGCATGTATCCATGTGCATATATGTGCATACACATGTGCGCACGGGTATGTGCATGTGTGCTACGGGGGATGGCAAAAGGGCAAGGTAAATGAAACTCAGCCAGTGCTTTAAGGAATTTCTATTTCCAATGCTGAAATGAGACAGAACAGATGAAAAGTGAATGCACAATCCAAGGTAGTTATGAATGAGTGAATTTCAGACGCTGGTCATGGCACAAGGCAACCCCTCATGTCCTAACTCCAAAAGTCACACCCTTCCAACCTTCTTTTGACTCTTATTCATCAATCTCAGGTAAACAAGATCAATGCCTGCAACTTTGCTTCCTGAGCACCAAAGAAATGGCCGGAGTTGTGAACTACAGCGGATGTATGCAGAGCCTGGCATCTCATGGCGTCGACCATGCCCAAGGTGCACACACTGCTCTTTGCCCTGAACACCCTGCCTTGGTCTGAAGTGTACTTTTCACCACACTTGGTCACACAACTGTACCTGGAAAGCAATCTGAGTGTTTTTCTATAAGTTATTCTGTGAAAAATGTATTTACTTCTTTAAAGAAATTAGTGAAATTTTAGTTTTGGAATAGTTTGATTTACAAAAGAACTAGAATGTTAGAATGTTAGGAGAGTTTCCGTATATGCCATATGCAGTTTTCCCCATTGTTAACACGCTATCTTACTGCTCAGGCTGGTCACAACTGAAGACCTGACATTGAGACATTCTTAGGAATTGAAGTCCTTTCTTTATTCAGACTTCTCTAGTGTTTGCCTAACACTAGAGACATCTAATTTGGGGACATCATCCAGGATACCACAATGCACACAGTCATCATGTCTCCTTAGGTTCCTCTTGGCCATGACATTTTCTCAGACTCTCCCCGTTTTTGATGACCTTGACCTTTTGGGGAAGGTACTAAGTGCCATTGGTCAGGTACTTTCAAAGATGTCCCACAAGCTGACATTGTCTGATCTTTTTTCTCATTACTAGACTGGGTGTTGAATTCACCTTTGAGGATGTAAATATAAATGGTGCATTCAAAGATATATATGTTCTATGAAGGTTGGATATTGAGAACCAATAGATGCCCTACAGGGAACACATTTCTTGCATGAGACCTATCCATGCATAGAGTGACTCACTGACTCAGTGTACACTATGGTGCATGTGGTTCCTTAGACCCATATGAAAAGTAGATTTCTGTTACCGTAAGTGCGTCTGCAAGTTTTCTTATTTTAGCACCACAAATACATAGCTATGGTGCCAGCCATGTATAGCGTTCGGTATGCACTGTGAGCTTTAACAAAAAACCCACATTATTCAGTGGCGTACCAGAACCAAATTATATTTTCACTCATGTCAGAGATGAACTTAAGACTTCTGGGTGCGGCTAGCTTCTTCAAGTGGTGGCTTGCAACTCCAGGCTTCCCTCTTCCAGAATCTACCCTCCCCTAGGACTTCATACCCTTATCCACATTAGTTAGTGCACAAGAGAAGAGAGAAAGCATGAGGAATTAAGTGAGAGGTTAGGGGCCAGACCTAGAGGTACCAGGCATCACTTCTGCTCACATTTTATTGGCCAGAACTAAGTCACGTAACTCCACTCAGCTGCAAAGGGGTCTGAGAAATATAGTCTAGCTATCACAGCAGGAGAAGAAAGAATTGGGAAAATTGATGAACACACAACACCCTCTGCCATCCTCTGAAGTTATATCACATAAAATTTTCAGCAGATAAAAGGGGAGAAATGACTTGGAAGATGTATGCTATTGTTTTCTTACTGATATCCCTGTTTATATTGTGCTGAAGATCTTTTGGGTTATGGTACCTTCTGCTTAGGGGCTTCCATTATAAGATGAATATTTCTTCACATGCTGAAACCTGTCCATTTTTTAAAATGTTTATTTATTTATTTTTGAGAGAGCACAAGTGGGGGAAGGATAGGGAGAGAGAGGGAGACACAGAATCCAAAGCGGGATGCAGGCTCTGAGCTGTCAGCACAGAGCTGGACGCAGGGCTCAAACCTACGAACTATGAGATCATGACCTGAGCCGAAGTTGGATGTTTAACCAAATGAGCCACCCAGACACCCTGAAATCTGTCCCTTAATGCAATGTAAGAAGAGCAAAGGGGTAGGAATTATCACATCCAAGACATGTGCCTTGCCCTAAATATATAGAAAATTATCACAACACAGGATTGAAAGAAATAACTCCCATTCTCTACATTTTATAGAAATAGGGACAAAGCAGAGACCCATACAAGACAGCTGAACCTAAAAGCACACCTCAGTTCAAGGTGAATTCCAATATAAGCCTTTCTAGAAAAGAATGAACTGAGCCTTTTTTTTTTTTCCCAAATAGGCCTATTCTCCCTTTCATTTTTTAATGACCTTCCTCAATCTGAGCTATAGCATGTCTGGATGCTAATTGTCTAGTAGTCTAGACAGTGATGATATTATGACCAAGTTATGCACAGATAATCACTGTGTCACTGTTTTCAGTGCTGCCTACACATGAGCTTCACCGAATAGACTTGGCATGTGCGATTATCCTCTGGATATTTATTTTCACCATTTAGTCGAGAATGCTTACTTCATCAAACTGTCTGGTGAACTGAGCATTTTTTAAAAATAATTCAAATGAAATATGAGAGTCTTGAAGCAAAGAGAAAAAAATCATGTTAATGTGCTTCGTGCATTCACGTATGGGGGGGGGCAATCCACCCATGATGTTTTCCTTGCTTCGTTCCCCAGAGGGAGACCTTGCCCAGGACTCCCAAACACTGTAATTACAAATCATCCTCACCTCAAAGTCACTCTGATAAGGAAAAGAATTTCTGGAGATGTCTTTCACTTCCCCAGTATCAGGGGGAATTGCTTCGTAATTCAGTTCCACGTGCCCACGTGGCCCACCTGGTCCAGTGCACAGCTTACAGTGAAACATCCAACTACCTGGCTCCAAAATGTTTTTAAAATGAAACATTCGTTTTTAGAAACCACTGTCTCAAGGAAGAAGAAGGGCTGGGATGATACGACATCACTTAAACCCACCTGAAGGGGGAAGGCTTTGAAATCAGTGCAGAAATGAAAAAGAACATGGTGTAGAAAGGAGGAGGTTCCAGACACTGAGGATAACAAGGTTTACGTTTGGCATGGAAAGAGAAAATGATCAAAGGGTCCTGGAAGAAGTCTGTTTGGCCAAGGAAAAAACATAGTCTGAGAGTCACAGGCAGACACGAAGGTTTGGCAATGGGGTGGTGTTGATACAGCATGACTTCAAGGACAGGGTCAAGGCTCTGCTGGGCTGTCTTACATGCTATTTCCACCATTATAATCACCCCTGTGGTCAATGTATTACTTAAAGAAAGCCCCACAGCTGCTTGGGGGTAAAATAGAACCTTCCTCCACTTCTCTGATATCGGCCTGCTTTCTCTCTCACATAGAATGGAAACAAGACCCCCCAACAGATGAACTTAAAGTTCATCTGTGCTGGTTCTGAGCTCAGACTTCTGTCAGGGCAGGTGCACTGGGCCCATCAAGGGAGGGCAGGAAAGGGGGTGCAGGAGAGAATCAGGAGTCAAGAAGTTTCCATAGTCTCCTGGAAGGGTGGACAAACCTCATCGATGGCAAGTTGGCCTTGCTTCATCATCCTGAGTGAAACCAGCTCTTCCAAATGTACTGAGTCCTACTGCACCCCCAACCCCCTACCAAAATCTTCTCACAGAGCCTCCCAGAAGGGGACCTCGGAAAAAGGGGCATTTGCAGATTTAATGAAGGATCTCGAGATGAGATTGCCTTGTATTTAGGGTGGAACCAATCTAATGACAGGTGTCCTTGTAAGAGAAAGGCAGAGGGAGGCTTGGGACCCAGAGACACAGGCTATGGGAAGAGGGAGGCAGAGGGCAGAGCAGAGCGCCTAGGGCCTGCAAGCACCAGGAGCCAGGCAGAGCCAAGGAACAGATTCTCCCTCAGGGTCTCCACAGAGAGCCAGCCTTTTTGGCCCCTTGATTTCACAATGAGCGAATCAATCTGTTGTTTTAAGTCACCAAGTTTGTAGGAATTTTTTACAGCAAACCCCAGGAAACTCACTCACCAGAGAAGAGACATTGGCTCACACTCATGTCCGTGTCCTGACACCATTCCGTCCTCAAAGTATTGTTTTTACTTGAATTTTGGGAAAATACATGGAACATAAGTGTTACCTCTTCATCAGTTTTAACCGTACAGTGAAGTGGCATTAAGTGCATTGCCAGTGTCGGGCATCCACCGCCACCATCCATCCCCAAGGGTTTTTCATCCTTCTGAACAGAGACTCTTAACCCATTAAACATGGACCCCCCATTCTCATCTCCCCCAGTGCCTGGCGATCACCTTTCTACTTCCTGTCTCTGAATCAGACTCCACTAAGGACCACATACAAGTGGAATCATGCAATATCTGTTCTTTCATGTCTGGCTTCTTTCCCTGGCATCATCACGGTTCATTCGTGGTGCAGCACATATCAGTACTTTGTTCTCTCTGAAGGTTAATTATATATATTATATGTATGCCACATTTTGTTTATCCACACATCTACTAATGAACATCTGGGCTGCCTCCACATTTTGGCTTCTATAAATAACACTGCTACCAATATGGGTGCACAAAATGTTACATTTCTTCTTTGTTATATCCCCTGAACTTCTTCATCTCTTCTCTCCTTTTTTAAAAAAATTTATTTATTTATTTTGAGAGAGAACGAGAGAGAGAGAACAAGCAGGAGTAAGGGAGGGGCAGAGAGAGAGAAAATTCCAAGCATTCTCCGTGCTCAGCACAGAGCCCCATGCGGGGCTCGAACCCATGAACCATGAGGTCATGACCTGAGCTGAAGTCAAGAGTTGGAAGCTCAGTTGACTGAGCCACCCAGGCCCCCCATCTCTTTTCTCCTTCTAACTGCAGTGATCCCAGGACCAGGCTCACTTTTCCTCAGTAATGCCCTTGTCAGGATAGTTCTTGCCAGGGTTTCTAATGAGACATCTAAGCAAGACATGGGGTGGGGGTGGGGCACAAATCACTGGGTGGTGGAGGTGGAGGGAGGGTAGGGAAACAGGGGTTGGGGGCTTTGTCAGTGCCACATTTGTCAGCCCCCTTGATGTTTTCACTTAGAACATAAGTTACAGATCAATAAAAATAGCCAAGTCTGTTAAAGAAGTCCACTTACATGAGACCAAGAAAGTATCAGTGGCCTATATTGAGAAATATCATTACTGCCTTTCTTCGAAGTGACTTGGGGATCTCATGGAGGTGTGAGCTGGGTCCTCCCTTCCATCCTTGGTGTTTATCCTATGTTAAAGATAGCCTTCAAGTTTATCATAACAGGGACACTTTGGGGAGTAAAAGAGGATGTGCCGGGATCATGTAGGCAAAGGGATGTGTGTTTACTTTGCCAAGACTCAGTACCAACCATCCCCTCCAGACCGTCCCTCTGCCCTTGGGGACCCACACCATCTTGGTTATGTCCATCCTGAGATTCACAGGTTATAATAATCCCAAACATATATGTTGTGATATAAAATCCCAAACTACCCAAAGACATGGACTTATCCATGGCGTCCAAGCTAAGGATGTACAATATGAAACGTACACTGTCTTCTACCTTGTTCTTCCTGCTTAGTTTCCTCCTGAAAATGACAGACATAGCTTACGGGAACGAGTGTACCTCCCCAAACTAAAAATTTATTTCATTGTATCACTTGTGAAGAGTCAAAAGTTGTTTTATTAGCCAATTGTATGTTCTCCTTCTTGCAACCTTTTTCTTTTAGGGAAACCAGCTTTTCCTGGCCTGAAGGACAACCCCATACAAACGCATAAATTCTGTGCTAGAAATAGCAAAAGCTTACCTCTGAAGGGGGAAAATTCTAGCTTGTATTTATTTATACTACTTTTTTCCCTCAACAATTGCTGTTCTCTATAATTTAAATGTCTTCAAAAATAGCAGTTATGTAAACATTAATGCCTAAAAAACTATCATTTCGATGTAGCCTGCAAATCCTGGAAGCTGAAGATTAAGGAATCATGAGATTTTTTTTCCCTCTAAGGAAGGGCAGGGAGTTCACAATCTTTTATCTCTAAACCTTTCCAAGCTTTTCAAGTTCAAATTGTTCAGCAGGCCTAAATTGCCATTACTATTGCATTTTGGCAAATATGCATCTTCCTTCTGCCTCCAATCACATGATAAACTTGTGTCATTTATTTCTGTATTTGCTGATTTTCCAGTGTTAAGCATGGAGTCACCTTTTCCCTTTCAACATGAAAGTTACACTTCTAATCATAATATAATAAATATATGCAACCAAGCAAGGCTAGCTCTGAAAACTTACTATCGGGGTGGCTGGGTGGCTCAGTCAGCTAAGCATCTGACTCTTGATTTCAGCTCAGGTCAAAATCTCACAATTAGGGAGTTCAAACCCTACATCCAGCTCTGTGTTGACAGTGCAGAGCCTGCTTGAGATTCTCTGCCCCTCTCTCTCTGCCCCTACCCAACTCCTCTCTCTCAAAATGAAGAAGTAAGCATTAAAAAAAAGAAGAAGAAAGAAAAAAGTACTAGCAAATAAACCTAATGATCCCATTGGCTTTTATAAATTCATAGATATGTACCCACAGTGGGAAAGGTCCTTCCATTCAGAGTAGAAATTCTTTTCCAGGAAAGTTCATGAAATTATGTTAATACTGATGTACTTCTAGAAGGCATTAGACCAAGAGTAGAGAAGGTCAGTGGAGAGGTGTTTGCGTGTTGGGGGAGGAGAGGAGGTGGTAGAGAAATGTACAAAAGCCAAAGCACGGGTAAGTTGCTTACCTATGGGTATCAGGACTCCAGCCTCAAACAGATCCCTCACCATGGCTTTGAAACTCTATACTCAGCAATGGCCCATCAGCTGAGCCTATGTCCAAGCATGCCTTCCTCCCTGAAATCTGTGAGCTTATCTAGAGCTATAAATCCTTAGGATGGGGCCCTCTGAATATCTCAGATGCCCTCAGCTCTCATCTCTCAAAAGATACAATACATTTAAGGAATTTTATCTTCTGTATGGTGTGCTCTTGAGCTCAGTGACAGAGCCCGTGGTCCCTGGTAGCAATGACAATTATATAACCATTCATTTCATCTGCCTTCATTGAGCTCCTACCATGCGTAAGACACTGTGCAAGACAAAATCTTTTACTCCCAAAGACTGTATAGTCTAATGGGAGGGAATTGAGAAACAACATCCAGAAGGAGGCAAGCAAGGCTAGTTTTGCCCAGGGGTGGAAAATCATCCTAGAAAAGGTGCCCTTTGTGTTGATTGAAGAAGATGAGCAAGAAGACAGCTCAAATGTAAGGCAATGAAGAAGAACAGTCCCTACATACTGATGGAAAATCCAAAGGTCTAATGCTTGGACTCCTTGGAGAAGAGTAGATAAGCTTCTGGGAGAAGAGCGATGGATGCACTGAATAGGTGAAAGAAAGAAGCATCCAGGAAAAGTAGACAGGAGCCAGACTGTACCTTGATAAGCATTTCCTAAATAAATGAATGGATAAATGAATACTTTAAAAAAAAGAAAAGATTCTTTCCCTTTGAAGTATTTAGAAAACAATATTCGATGGCATAAGAGATAGCTAATATGTTTGTTTATGTATTTATTTATACTTTTTGGTGGCTGTTAGGGACCGAATGTTTGTGTCCCTCCCCAATTTCATATGTTGAAGCCCTATGCCAGAATGTGACGGTATTTGGAGGTAGGGCTTTGAGAAGTAATTAGCAGCTACCTGAGGTCCAGAGGGTGGAGCCTCAGGATAGGATTGGTGCCCATATAAAGAGAGAACCAGAGAGCTTCTTCTCTGCCCTCCCCTCCTTCCCACACAGCAAGAAGGTGGCTATCTACAAGCCGGAAAACGAACCTTCACCAGGAACTGAACTGGCTGGCACCTTAATCTTGGACTTGCAGCCTCCAGGACTGTGGAAAATACATGTCTGGCTTGTTAGTCACCCAGTCTATGGTATTTTGTTCTGACAGCCTAAGAAGGCTAAGACAGTGGGCTGTTTTTCTTTATAAATAATATTTTGAAATTGATAACACTAAGTTTTATGCTGAGGATTTGGGAAGCAGAGTTGCTCAATAGCTAAAATATTTCCATAGCTGAATCCATGACTTTTCTGAAGACCACAAGATGAAAGATCATATTGTTTAATAGCTTGGAAACAATTTATAGGAAGAATGAACTTGCTATATAAGAGCACTCACTTTTGTTTAATTCTAAAATAGAGACTTGAGAAATGCGGCTGAATAAACAAACTGAAATATAAAAGGAAATAGTGACCCGTATTCCTTAGACCACAGATCATTTTCCAGGTAATGGGAAGTAATGAGACTTCAGTAAACACTGGGTTGAACCAGATCAAAGTGCCATTTTGGTAGAACTATGGGCTTTCCATCCATCAAACTGGACATCAGCAAGGTGTCTTATAGTTCAACTCAATTGTGACACTATCTACCTGGAGAGAGCGTCAGATCCCATAGGTCTACAAGGCTGTCCCTGCCCACTTCAGATGCCAGTTGCAAGTCCAGGTTTCCATCTGTACTTCTGACCTCCTGGCTACAAATCACAAGTCCTCATGACCCCTGCTTTGGTTCCAGTAATTTGCTAGAGTGGTTCACAGAACTCAGGAACCAGTTTACTTAGGAGATTACTGATTTATTACAAAAGATAGCAAAGGATACAAATCAACCACCAGATTAAGAGATACATAGGGAGAGGTTCCCAAGGATCCCAGGACAGGAACTTCTGTTTTCTGGAGTATGGGACACGCCACCCTCTCAGCCTATGAATGGACTCCAATTCACCAACTTGGAAGCTCTCTTAACTTTGTAGTTCAAGGATTTTTATGAGGCTTCATCCCATCAGCCTGATTAAATCCTTGGCCATTGGTGATTGAACTCAAACTCCAGCCTGTCTCCCTTCCCTGGAGGGAAGGGGTGGGTGCTGAAATTCCCAGCCATCTGATCACAAGTTTGTTTCCCTAGCAACTAGCTCCCACCTAGGTTACCTGGGGGTTTTCTAAATGTCACCTTATTAACATAAACTCAAATGTGGTTGAAGGAGGTTTGTCACTAACAACAAAAATACTAGGCCATAAAAAAGAATAAAATAATGCCATTTGCAAAGACATGCATGGAGCTAGAGAGTATTATACAAGTGAAATAAGTCAGTCAGAGAAAGACAAATGCCCTATGAATTCACTCATATGTGGAATTTAAGAAACAAAACAAAGGAGCAAAGGTGGGGGGGGGGAGAGAAAGAGACAGACAAAGAGACAAGGCTCTTAACTATGGAGAACACAATTGTGGTCACCAGAGGGGAGGTAGGTACAGGGATGGGTGAAATATGTGATGGGGACTTAGGGGTGCACTTGCTGTGATAAATACCAGGTGTTGTGTGTAAGTGTTAAATCACTACATTGTACACTTGAAACTAATGTTACAGTGTGTATTAACTAACTGGAATTTGAATAACAACTTAAAAGATATTCCTTTCACTTGTATCTCCCTCTCCATTTAGGAGACTCCAAAAGTTTGAGGAGCCCTGTGCCAGGAAAGAAGGTGAAGACCAAATATATATTTCTTGTTATAAATCACAATATCACACGTATGGTTTAACCTAATTTTAATGGTGATATTGCTGTAATTAGAGTCTTAATGTACAGGTTTTATGTAATTTATCACATTTTATAGTGTTAGAAGAATAAGCTATTAATTGAATACAAATTAGTCCACAGAGTAGCTTTTTAGAATTTGTTTTTATAATTGTGATAAACCAGATGACTAATAATAAAACTGATAGTTACAAAATCAATATAATTTTATCTTTGGCTATAATTCAGGGAATAATTTTCCATAGAAGAAAATTAAATGTTAGTTGTGATAAAGTGTTTAATTTTAAAGATTATTGCCCTGCAATTGAATTTTTAAATGGAAAGTAAACTGAATTTATATTAAAGCAAACAATTGCATTTTTGTGTTAGTGGGAAAAAATATTTGTTGTTTTTAATGACCACAGAATCATTAAGTTACATCCTTTGTGGAGAATGGGTCCCAAGCCAGGGCCTTAAACTATTACTGTCTTCCTTTTAATACAGGATATTTTGAGAATGTAGTTTAATTTTCCCCACAAAAATATTATTCCATTCCTCTAATGAAATTTACTTTCTTTAATGTATTGGGAGAGTAAAACCCTGAGCCAATCAGATCTAATTCTGTCCATAAGAAAAAACTGTAAAAGAAAATTATAAATATGTGCATGCCTGCACACATATATACATGTGTATGTGCATGTGCTCACACACACACACACACACACACACACACACACGCACTCACATACACATTAGCAACAAGAAATAGTATGTCTTGATAGTTACTTTTTTGGACAATAAAGGAAACCCTTTCAAGACCTTACAGGACTGATCAACATTAATAAAAATATATAGAATTTTCTTTAAGAATACATTTAACTTTAATTTTTATCCTTTTAAAATTACTTAGACTTTAAATAGGTAATATGTGCGCTGGAAAAAAATATAAAAGGTGGTGGAGGAGGACACACCCTCCCTAAAAACTCTTCAAGTCTTCTGAATGCCTTTCGCAGAGCAAACTACTGTTTACGGTTCTTAAGAATCACCCAAGACACATCCTCTAAGAGCGTACCAGCTGTCACAGCTCTGTCGGGTAGAAATATAATGCAACCCACATATGCGACTGCAGAGGTTCTAGTAGCTACATTAGTGAAATTAATATTAATATTTATTTTTATTCAGCCCAATATAGGCAAACTGTTATTTCAACATGTAAACAATATAAACATATTAATGAGATATCTACATTTTTTTGTCCTACTGAGAGTTTGAAATCCCTTGTGTGTGTACTCAGCACATCTCAATTTGGACCAGATGCATTTCCTAGAGAAAGTAGCCATCATACTGGGGCACCTGGGTGGCTCACTCAGTTAAGCATTCAACATTGGCTCAGGTCGTGATCTCACAGGTTCGAGCTCCACGTCAGGCTCTGTGCTGAAGCTCAGAGCCTGGAGCCTGCTTTGGATGCTGTGTTTCCCTCTCTCTCTTCCCCTCCCCTGCTTACACTCTGTCTCTCTATCTCTATCTCAAAAAATAAATAACCATTAAAACAATTTTTTAAAAAAGAAAGTAGTCATCATATTGAACAGCAGAGTTCTTTAAAGTTCCATAAAGTATAAGAATTTTTTTAAGAAAAAGAAGAGTTTTTTTTAAGCTTGCATACAATATACATTGTTCTTCATTTTCTTACTATTTTAAACATGGTTACAGAGTATATACATATTAAGAGACACATTATAGGAAAATTAGAAAATACAAATAAGAAGACTTCTATTTTTTTTTATTTTAAGTTTATTGATTATTTATTTAGAGGGAGGGGAAGGGGCAGAGGGAGATCGAAAGAGACAATCCCAAGCAGGCTCCGCACTGTAAGCACAGAGCCTGATGTAGGGTCCATCTCACAAACTGTGAGATCATGACCTGAGTCAAAATCAACAGTAGGATGCTTCACAGATTGAGCCACCCAGGCGTCTCCAAAGAAGAAAACTTGTAAATGCTCTTTAATTCTATTTTTGTTTTAGTACAGGTACAAGGCACAGTTCTGAACCTCCATGAATAAGTATATAAGATACATACATTTTAATCACACTTCCATAGGTTTGAGACAGCTGCCCAAGAGATCATTTACTTAAATCTTATTGTGAGATAAAGAATTTCACTAAGCAATAGTAAATGAATATGGTTTTGTTTGAAATGTGAATTCCCTCCACCACCTCAAGAGAGACTCTCTCCCCCTCTCTCTCCCCTTACCATTCAAATGGAGAGCCAATGGGAAACATGGTTAACAACTGCCCTTTCTTTTTAGTTTTTTGATTTGGTTTCTTTTTTAGTTGGGGGAGTGTGCAATATTTCATTGAACAAATAACATACATTGATTTTGAAAACAAGGGTAGGCAGCCTTATTCTTTGCCTGGAGCCAATTTATGCCTTCATACAGCTGTGTTTGGATATGTAGATATGGTGCAGAAATTTGGAAAATTACCACGTGAAATTATTGTTTATCTTTTCTTCTCAGGAGAACAAAGTTTTGAATAAGCTTTTCATTGATGAATAAAAATCTCAGTGTCTACTTAACTATGAGGTATGCATTATAAAATCAAGGGATTCCATGCCGTGGAAAGAACACCACGCCAGGAGTCTGGAACATTCCATGTCCTTCTTCCTTCTCTCCAGAGAGAACTTGTGGCTCACTTAGCCTGTGGGCCCTCTCAGCTCCCTGCTCCACAGATCATGAGGTGGGAACCTGAAATTTTTATACCTATAACAATCCTACAATTTTTCTTGCAGTGCATTAAGGTAATGTTTTTAAAACCTTCCTTTCAAAATAACTATTTTTAATCTTAGTTGTAAGAAAATGTGTGATTCACAAAAGTACAACTGCATACAATTTTTCTAACATTTCCTTATGGTTTATGGCCCCAGCTGGCAAGTGATGAATTTCACAGCCAGTTGTTTTTATAGAGGCCTTGAGCTAAGAATAGTTTTATGTTTAAATGATTGGGGAAAAAAATCAGAAGAATCTTTCATAACATATGAAAATTATAGGAAATTCAGATTTTGGTGTTCATAAAGTTTTATTGGAACACAACTACACTCATTTGCTTCCTATTGACTGTATTGACTGTGGTTGATTTCGTGCTACAGCAGTCAAGCTTAATAGTTGAGAGAGACCAGAGTGCCCACAGAGACTAAAATACTTATTACTTAACCCCTAGGGGGAAAAATTGCCCCTCCTTGATTTACAGTATTTAAAAACAAAAATTTTCAGAAAGACTAGGTAACATTCATTAAGCACTTAGAATATGCCAGGCACTGCACTAAGTGGATGGGTTAATTTTTTATTTTTTGAATACAAGCACAGAAGCATGGCAGGAGCAGGATTTGCTTCTAGATCTCTCTGATACAGAGTCTGTGCCTTTAACCTCAGTTCCAGAGTACAAACCTTCCTCTGCGCATCACTCAAAAGACACGGATTTTTTCGGCAAAGCAAAAAGGGCCAATCTACAAAAGGGATGGCTGGAAAAAATAGTCGGTGCCTTCAGAACTATTATAAAGAACTTAAAATTACATGTTCAGTTTGAATCCACCCATCTACAGAAGGCATCACAATGCTGAAGTGAAAAATCAAAGAAACGTATAGATTCAAAATAGCAGACAACCCACTGCCATGTTGTAGAGGGAGAGTGGGTTCCTAAATTCCCACTCATGGCTCACTGTCCCTTCATGACAAAATTGACACCGGTACAGAGTAAAATAAAAAATGTAAAAGACAATGCTCTGAATTTTTCATGGAACTTAATTATTCAGCTTAAATATAGTCCTTTATTCTGAAATCGTATCCTTTCAAATTTGGGGCATAAACTATATTCTGTGTTTTGCATGATCATCCTAAACCACAGACTTTTTTCTTTAATGGGCTTGCTTGACAAAAGAAAAAGCAGACAACCCTATTTTGGTCTTTTATTTATTTTTTTAATTTCTTGGTCGGTGGAATCATAAAGTCTGGGAACCAGTGGTTTACATGACCTCTGACCCTGGAATTCAACTTCCAGGAAATGATTCTCTAGAAATCATGTGTGTTGTAGAAAACAATTTAGAAACAAAAATACATGCCAAAGCATTATCTGTAAAAAACAAAAATCTCAAAATAAAATCATGAAATAAATTCGTGTATAATCATATGATAAAATAGCATGTGGCAATTAAAAATCTCTTGGATTGTCTATTGACATAAAAATGCCCATGATATGCCAAGAAACAAAACTATATATGAAAAATATGATTATGGCTTCAGGAAAATTAAATGTATCATCATAATATATGAAAAAAAAACATGTTCAAATGTGTTTACAGTTATGTTTTGTTTGTTTTTTGTTTTTTGCATTTTTTCAGATGAAAAATGTTTTCTTCAACTGCCCTCTGTCCAACTAGTGTGGCCTTTTCCCATACATTTCCATGATGGTGTGTGAAATCTCTGTTTTGTCCCTTTGCCTTTATTTTCCCTCCCATTCTTTTCACATGTGGGTCTTTACTTCCGTGTTCCTGGGGAACTCCAGCGCTGCTTTCCGCCCTGTGGATTCGGCAGCTCACAGCGTGCGATGAGGGCTTCCACCCCACTTTCTGTTTACTGTCTTCACTCCTTCCTGTGCCAGTCAGGTGTCCGTTCCTACCACCGTCACTCCCTCATGTCTTCTAGCTACTGTTACACGGAGACCAGATACATTTGCATCCTAATTGCCACATCATGTTCTCCTGATTATGTTGGGAAGCGATGCCAAGGAGGTTTTCTCTGAATGCATTCCTTAGAATAACTGTCCTCAGGACCTAGAGTAGTTTTTAGTAGGTTGTGTTTTATCCTGTTCATTTATGACTAATGAGAGATCTCAGGAGCCCCAGCGTTTACTCCTGAGATGGTCCTCACCCTTTGTTCCTTTTACTGTCCACATGGGGGTGAACAACCCCCCTCAGGTCCTTCCCCAGGGCACAGCTTTGTCCCTTCATTGTGTATCTGGTGTACTGAAGTGGGGTCTTCCCCTACACGGTTGGGTCTCTCCCCCCATGAACCAATAAGGACAACAGACACCCTGGGCTGCAAGGCTCCCAGAACTCAGTCTCTCCATTTAACCTTTTTCACTCCATTCACCCTAACAGGTTGAATTGCACCCGCCAGGAATTTGTATGCTGGAGTCCTAACCCCTGGTACTTTAGGATGTGACCTTTTTCCAGAAATAGGATCATTGCAGATGTAATTAATTAAAATAAGTTAAAGTCAAATAAGTTAAAATCATTTGGTGATTATCAAAAAGACAAGAAGAGAATACAAGTGTTGGCGAGGGTGTAGAGAAAAACAGCCCTCTCACACTGTTGGTGGGAATGTAAATTGGCACGGACAATATGGAAAACAGTATGGAGGCTTCTCAAAAAATTTTAAAAAGAACTACTGTATGATCCAGCGATTTCACTTTTGGGTATTTACCCAAGGAAAATGAAAACACTAACTTGAAAATTATCTGTACTACCATGCTGATTGAAACATTACATATAATAGCCACGACATGGAAACAACCTAAGAGTCTATCAGCAGATGGATGGATAAAGTACATGTGATATATACATACAATGAGATATTATTCAACCATAAAAATGAATGAAATCTTGCCATTTGCAACAACATGGATGGGACTTTGTAAAATAAGGTGAAGGGAAATAAGCCAAAGAGAAAGAAAACTACCATATAACCCCACTCACATGTAGAATCTAAAGCAAAAATTAAAAAAAAAGGAAACTAAGGTCATAGATTACAGAGAGAACAGCTGAATGAATGCATTCACCAATGAAATGGGTGGAGAGGATCAAAAGTTATAAACTTCCAGTTATAGATAAAGAAGTCATGGGGATGTAATGCACATCATGGTGACCATGGTTGGTCATACGATATTGTATATTCAAAAGTTACTAAAAGAGTAAATCTTAAAAGTCCTCATCATGAGAGAAGAAAATTTCTAACTATGTATGGTAAAAGACGGTATCTGGACTTATTGAGGTTATCATTTTGCAATCTATACAAACATTGAATCATTGTGTTGTACAGATGAAAGTAATTTCATGGTGTATGTCAATTACACTTCAATTTGAAAAATAGGAAAAGGTGTCTCCTTTCTGTTCAGGTCTTTGTTTAATTTCCTGCTGCTCCCATTAGTACATATTATTGTGTAACAAACCACCTTGAAAATGAATGACTTAAAATGTTTTGCTATTGCTCAAAAAAAAAAAAAATGATAGGTCATTCTGTTGGGCCTGAATCCATCATGACTTATGAAAAGGGGAAATTTGAACACAGACTCACACACATACCAACTTGCGCACAGAGAGGACCCGATGTGAAAATTTAGGTGGAGATGAGGGTGTTGCATCTATAAGCCAAGAAACGCCGAAAGCCAGCAACCACAGCCCTCAGAGGGACCCAGCCCTGCCCTCACCTCTGCCTCTTCTGACTTATGGCCTCCAGAACTGGGAGATGATCATTTCTGTTGTGTAAGCCTTCCAGTCTGGGGCTCTGTTACAGCTGCCCCAGCTGACTGACACACTCACCAGAGCCCCTCCGGGGTCCTCTGGATTCAGGCCTGGGTCACCAGAAAATTCCTCTGTCTCCATCTCTGTTCCAGTACTCCATTCCTAGTGCTCCACTGATGTTAGAACCGCCACATGGCCACTCGCACACTGGGCGGATTCTCTGCTCAGGCAGCTGCCTCTGCTTGGAATCTGCTCCTCCCCTTTACCCTGGCCCTCCACCTGCCATGCTTGGCCTTTCCTAACTCAGAGACACAGGCCAGAGATCCAGGGCCACCTCCCTCATAAAACTTAGCTGCGTTGGATGCCTTTCTTAAGGTGACCAACCATCCCCATTTGTCTGGGACCTGAAGAGGTTCCTGTACTTTCAGTGCTAAAAACAAGAAAGTTGCTGGGCAAACTGAGGCTAGTGGGCCACACTGGCTCTCTCAGTGTTCCCATAATTCCCTGCACCTGTTCCTAGAAGTCTTCTTCCTAAACTTCTGTTGGGATGATCTGATTTAGAGCAGAATGATCTGATCTACAGACCCACACTAGCCCGGGAGCTCCTTTGGGACAGTGTTTCTCCATACCTGTATCTAGAGCACTTCACACATAATAGGTGCTCAGTCAATGTTCTTAAATAAATGAATGATAAGGAAATTGTCCAGGGTGACCCTGGCATAAAAACAGTCACCCATTCATTTACTTACTGTTCATCTCTGGACTGCCATGTTCCAGATACACACTCCAGTTGGTAGTTTTTACATCCTTGACTAAGGAGCCAAAGACGCTAGAGTAACATGCACTAAAAGTGGCTTAGGAGATACCTACTTTAACAAACGTATCCAAAGTAAACTATGACTGCTCAGCATAGCTAACAAAATCGTTTTCCAAGAGTCAAAATTTGAAATTCATCAAATCCCTTGGAAAATGAAACTTATCTGAACATTGTGTGGCTGTTGTTGTTTTTCTTAAATTAAGTATAGACTTCATATCAGAAGTTGCTATAAATCTTACATTTTAATCAATAGCATCTGATTAGAAAAGTAATTTATTTGGTTTAAAAGAATTTTTTAATGTTTAAATTTGAGAAACAGAGACAGAGTACGAATCCAAAGCAGGCTCCAGGCTCTGAGTTGTCAGCACAGAGCCAGATGCGGGGCTCAAACTCACACACTGTGAGATCATGACCCGAGCCAAAGTCGGATGCCTAACTGACTGAGCCATGCAGGTGCCCTGAAAAGTAATTAATTTAAAGGACACTTTCCTGAGAAATGATTATATAGCATTGTGGAATATCTCTGTATTATTTCAATAGTAAACATCTTTGCAATGTATAACCGTAGCCTTCCCCAGGACTTAATAATATTTATTAGTATTTTACTGTATGGCCAGATCACTTTTTATTATTATAAACAATTCTGCAAGGAACATTATGTTAGTCAATGATTTTTATATATCCTTATTTATTCCTTTAGGCCAAATCCTTAAAAGTAGAATTTTTAGGTCAAATGATGTTTTGAAATAATTTTGATTTAAATATCCCATATATTTCTCTAGCCCTTGAAGACAAGAAAAATATTTGCTGATCTAATGGACCTTGTAAGGACTTGTATGGACTCATGTCATTCTTTTCTGCTTTTCACAGCTTACTGTGAAAGATGATTTCATTGAACATCAAAAAATCTTCTGGTTGACAAAATGCTTATCTTTACCTAAAAGCGGATTACAGTGAAGATGTTGCATCTTAAGTTAAGGACAAAAATTCTCTCTCTATTTACATGGTTTAGCAGAAAAATAGTTTGAAAATGCAGGGTGGAGACAAGATGAATGAGCTAGAAGCCCCAACAGTGTTTTAGCTGTCTCACTGAAAAGACATTCCAAAATCTTGCAGCACAAGAAATACTTTGAACGTCGGCCTTAAACTTAATCCCATAGGAGGGAGGCTTGGCAAGCTGGTCTACATCTTTCTTGTAACCCTAAGAAGTTCACAGATTCCAGTAAGCTCCCATGCATTTTGCAATCCAAACTCTACCCCATGAATCTTTCTTCCTTTCCAGCTTATGAGATTTTCTTGTTTTCCTAGAACATCGAACAAACCCTCTCTCTGTTGTACATCTCTCAATTATGAAAGTGCCATTTCGATTTATAGTCTCCAAAATCAATAAAACCTCCCCTCCCCAAGTAAAAGGGAGAAGGATCTGGAATCATTTTATGAAATGTACCTAATAATAATATGACAACAACATGCCACGTTATCATAGCTCAAACTACTCTGAGGCGTCCTGGTCAGTATGTGGCTATCTTTGAAACGAAATCACATTCTTCAGGAAGTGGTGTTGGTAACTCAATAGGCAGCAGCTGTTCTTGGGTCTTTGAAAAAAAACTGTTTCATCATTTGACCAGTGGTCAGTATCCACCGTAATGCCCTGTTATAACTGAAGGCCAAAGTGGAGAAGTCTACTTTGTATAATGATTAGAAAACCTCTGAGCAAAAATAAATAAATAAATTAAATTAAATAAAAAATTTTTGCTCTTAATCTGAGTATCCTATCTCAATTTAGATGTACTCTGTTCACATCAATTTCTCTGTAATGTTAATTTGCACTTATTACCCAGAAATTCCATACACATAAAATGATTGCTCTATTCCTTCCAATCTTAATAATGAGTACTCCATCTCTGTGCCATTTAAAAAGCTTTCTAAAGACCCTTTTAAAATGAAAGGTGATATCACTGAATGTAATGTTTATTTACAAGATATTATGATCCCAGGCTTCCAGAATGCTCAGTATAAATAACAACCCAGCATCATGCACTGCATTTAATAGAAATTTGATCCCATCAATTTTACATGATCCCACCAAGGAGAGCGTAGAATGCTAATCATGCTAATGAGAATTTGATGTTCACAGAAGATTCATTTATATATAAAAATGGCCAGAAAGATGATTAAATCACATGATGGTTTGTCAATACCCATCTAACATTAGGTCTCACGATCCAGATGACCAACCACACTTTCAATAACAATAATAAATAACAATTATGATACCTATGTTGTACTTGTGTAGCACTTTTCATCAGTGGACCTAAAAAGATATGTGTTAAATTATTTTCAGGCTCCTTGACAGGCTGGGCTTGAAGTATCTACTTCCAGGAGGAATGTAAATCAACATCATGTTCATCATTGTACTGAAATGGCTTTGGTCACGCTTGTCCAAGCATCTACAGATCGTGTACTGCATCTGCCACATGACCTGGACAGGCGGTCCCCTGGAGGGAACAGAGGATGGGTACAACTAGATCATGCTTCCCGTCTGGATCTTCCCTATGCCTCGCTTCTCCTGAGGTATCTATGGAACTGAAATGCTCAGGGCTTGTGTGATCCAAACACATTCGCTGAAATGTATAGAGTTTATCCCCTAATTAAAGTCACTAGAACTTTCTACTCATCTTTAAGGAAAAGGGCAGAACAGCAAACTCTTTTTTAAAAAAAATCTACCTTGGGCAATAGAAATACAATTGGAATGGCAATTCATAAGTTGTTGTATGTTCTCATAGACTTTGGCAGATTATGACCGTCACCGACCTGCTATTATGTAGACATTTTGATTCAAATCCACCTGCCATCTGTACACCTATCCTGCTGGTATAAAGACAGCTAGTAATTCTGGTGGAATGAAAATGAGAATATTATGATGAAAGATTGAAAAAAAAAAAAAACAAGGAAAAAAGGACTCAAAAAAGACATGTGTGCTTCCAGAGGGACACATTAGAGAAAGGTGCCATCCTGGAGAGAAAAATGCAAAAGGCATGTACCTGATGGAGTTGCCTGAGCAGGAATGAGAAAGGAGAGATGATATGGGTGTCATGACTAAATATTCATTAATAAACACTCTGTTCTCCCTGGATATACTCTGGTCCCCTCCAACTCACGCTCCACTGGAGAGCCCAAGTTCATTCATTAATGAACAGAAGGGAGCTGGCCTAAAGGTAGCAAACCACTGTGGAACCTAGAATTTTAATGTCTTAAGACATCCATGTTTGGAGTTTGTCAACTTTGCTTCATTCGCTTACTTAATTTAGTCAATACCCAATATGCTAAGTGACATTTTGGAAGTAGAAATTAGATTTTTGTTGTTTTTTTTTATCAATACCCCAATCTTCAGTCACTGCTGTTACTGCCAAAAAGATTTTCTTTTGACTTTAGGAATACTATCCTGCATTCCAAGCTATTTGAGGCTAATACAACTGGACTCTGCAACAAATTACATTAACAATTATCAAACTAATCATCAGGAAGGACAATATTTATTTGTTTGTTTATATCAATTATTATCTTTATAGAGCTAGGTGCCAGATTTCACAAAATACAAAAGAAAGCCAGAAGTAAGCCATTTGAAAAGCCTCTAAAGCTTACGAGGTACTTAAAATTTCTCACCTCCACATTTACGTCATTTCTTGTGATGTCAGGTACCTAATATACAAATGAAACCAGGCCACAGTTGCTTTCCCAAAGACAGATTAAAAGTAAATGTACTTCTTTTTTTTTTTATTTTTTAATGTTTTATTTATCTTTGAGAGAGAGAGAGAGAGAGACAGCATGAGCAGGGGAGGGTCAGAGAGAGACACACAGAATCTGAAGACAGGCTCCAGGCTCTGAGCTAGCTGTCAGCACAGAGCCCGACGCAGGGCTCGAACCCATGAACCGTGAGATCATGACCTGAGCTGAAGCCGGATGCTCAACTGACTGAGTCACTCAAGTGCCCCAAAGTAAATGTACTTTTAAAGGCTTTGTAGATGGAGTTTGGAGAAGTAAAGGCGTTTCTATAATTCAAAGATCCTTTTTCTAAGTGTCCAGGAAACAATATCAAGAATTTCCTGAGACTGGCTGTTAAACTGGTGTAAGCTAATTTTGTTATTTATCGGTAGTGACCTTTTTATTTCCTGTGAAGATATGTATCTAAAGCTATTAGTATTTAAACGTTTTTTTTTTACAGCGGTTTATTTTGTGATATAACTCTGCCATTTACAAGAAGCTAAACAGTCTAAAGAAGGCTTTTTTAAAAATAGTTTATTGTCAAATTGGTTTCCATATAACACCCAGTGCTCTTCCCCACAAGTGCCTTCCTCCATTTCCACCACCTCCCTTCCCCCTCTCCCCACAACTCTCAGTTCATTTTCAGTATTCAATAGTCCCTCAGGTTTTGTGTCCCTCTCTCTCTCCAACTCTTTTTCCCCCTTCCCCTCCCCATGGTCCTCCATTAGGTTTCTCCTGTTCTCCTGTTAGACCTATGAGTGCAAACATATGGTATCTGTCCTTCTCTGCCTGACTTATTTCACTTAGCATGACACCCTTGAGGTCCATCCACTTTGCTACAAATAGTCATATTTCATTCTTTCTCATTTCCATGTAGTACTCCATTGTGTATATATATATATATATATATATATATATATATATATATATATATATACCACATCTTCTTGACCCATTCATCAGGTGATGGATATTTAGGCCTTTCCATAATTTGGCTATTGTAGAAAGTGCCACTATGAACATTGGGGTTCATGTGCCCCTATGCATCAGCACTTCTGTATATCCCTTGGGTAAATCCCTAGCAGTGCTATTGCTGGGTCATAGGGGAGATCTATGGATAGTTTTTTGAGGAAACTCCATACAGTTTTCCAGAGCGCTGCGCCAGTTTACATTCCCACCAACAGTGTAGGAGGGTGCCCATCTCTCCACATCTTTTTGTTTTATATATGCACATGTATTCATATGGAATTAAGCCTTTGTTGCCGTGGAGGGTAAAGAAAGAGGGTCAAAAACTTTAAAGGAACAGGATGGATCTCACAATCAGGAGAAAGTGATGTCAACTCTTAAAAGAAAGGTATGATGGGGCGCCTGGGTGGCTCAGTCGGTTAAGCCTCCGGCTTCGGCTCAGGTCAGATCTCACATTCATGGGTTCGAGCCCCGCGTCAGGCTCTGTGCTGACAGCTAGCTCAGAGCCTGGAGCCTGCTTCCAGTTCTGTGTCTCCTTCTCTCTCTGCCCCTCCCCCTCTCATGCTCTGTCTCTCTCTGTATTAAAAATAAATAAAATATTAAAAAAAAGAAAGGTATGATAAAACTGAAGAATAAAATTCTATTCTTCTATTTTTACGGGAGCTTTGCCATGGTTTAAGTCTAGCTTGACATTTGACATCCTGACAATCAAACACAAAAACAAAACCGAAAAGCCAGCAACAACAAACACACATGCACACACTCCTGGGATCTTTCTGTCAGGGGTTAGAGCTGTCAGTTTTACAACGTGGGTCTAGGACTGAAGATCAGCAGATACACAGTGCTTGGGCACAGCTCCCACCTTACATTCACGCTTTGAAAATGCAGACATCAACAAAAGCTGGGAGACTGTCCAGCTGCAGGGAGAATCCGTGACATGAGGCCACCCTCTTCCTCAGAGATCTGCTAATTATGCACTTGCATCCATTCGCTCATTCACTCATCATTCTGTCGACAAATATCTGTGCCTGGCACTACTTCCGTGATCCACCGTCTTTCTGTGGGTGAATGAAGTGAATGACATTGTGTCTATGTCACAGCTATGGGGGGACAGTGAAAGGCTGAGGGACCTGCCCTGTGAGGGAGCTACTGAAGGCCACTTCCCAGATGTCTTCAATTTTTGTAGGATTTGTTTGATAGCAGTGGTTCTCAAGCAGGGACGATTTTCATTGCCAGGCAAACAGCAGGCAACTTCCGGAGACATTTTTGATTGCAGTGACTAGGAAAAGTGGGGGCCACTGCATCCAGTAGGTAGAAACCAGGGGTTCTGATCACCTTACAACACATGGGACAGCCCCGCAGCATGAATGATCAGGACCAAAATGTCACTACTGATGCAACTTAGTACTCCCTGCTTCACAGGGAAGGAGGGCTTGGACATGACAGTTGGGGACCCAGAATTTAGTTTGGCCTGTCTGGGTAATAGGAAGCATTAAGAAAGATAAAATATGTGTTTCTTCTAGAATGAAGCTGATTCTCTCATAAATGAGTCTAAATCTACATCTATTAAACAACAACAATGAAGTGCTTACTTTGCAGACAGGCTTTTTTGTTTGTTTTGTTTTTAATTCCACAGTGTGGCTACCCACTGCAACCACAAGTGGCATTTCTGCCTGTAGGTGATGGCCCCCAGGTTTGCAGTTACAGAACGCACAGGACTGAGGGCTTTCCTCACTGTCCAGTCAGTACACGCAGTGTTTGTGGTTTCCCAAGGGAGACTGTATCCCTCCTGGTGTAGAAGTCACACATTTAATGACATGCATTTACCGTGTATTATTAAGAATCTGCAGCTCAAGAATACCGCATTTGGAGTCAAGTCAACAACTTCTTGGGGCACCTTCGCGGCTCAGTGGGTTGAGCATCCGACTTTGGCTCAGGTCCTGATCTCACTGCTGTGGGTTTGAGCCCCTCATTGGGCTCTGTGCTGACAGCTCAGAGCCTGGAGCCTGCTTCTGATTCTGTGTCTCCCCCTCTCTCTGTTCCTTCCATGCTCATGCTCTGTCTCTCTCTGTTTCTCAATAATAAATAAATGTTTAAAAAAATTAAAAAACAACATCCTCCTATTCAAGGAACCTCTTTCCTTTACTCAGTGATAGGTTTGTGTGAAAAGCCAGCTAGAAATCCTAGCCACTGTCATGGAGATGTTAAAAGTATGAGGACAATTCACTGTGTTTACACAGCATCTTTAATTTCCAAATCCTTACATCCTAATGTCCTTGGGCAGTAAGTTGGGGCAAGACTTAACATCACTATTGAACTGCACAGGACAAGACAAATGGCTTACTTCTACAGATTTCTGGGCTGAAATAACATTGACTTTGTCATTTACCTCACTGTCAAGGACATAATCATATCATTAGGTCATGATTTTAGCAGTTCCCCAGGATGACTACTTACAAGTGCTATTGGTATATGATTAAAAACATAAGTTAGAGATAGGTGTTTGCCCTTCAAATATCTATCATCATTTAAGTAAATGTCTAACTGAGGAATTTTATAAGCCTATGAAAAATTCCCATCCAGGGCAGCTGGGTGGTTCAGTTGGTTAAGGGTCCGACTTTGGTTCCGATCATGATCTCACAGTTCATGTGTTCAAGCCCTGCATCAGACCCCATGCTGACAGTGTGGAGCCTGCTTGGGATTCTCTCTCTCTTCTCTCTGCCCTTCCCCTTTCTCTCCCTGTCTCAAAATAAATACATAAACTTTAAAAAATGTCATTTGAAAATAATTGTCTATCAACCATCATGACATCAAAAAAAAAATGTCAACAAGAGTAACTTAATTACTTTCAAAGAAGTCAGCCTAGTTTTCTCTAAACAACTGAATGGAAACCCTTAGTCTTCTAGAATCTCATGAAGTTTTCTCAGGCTTTGCACCAACACAGTGAACTCATCTAATTGGGGTCTGACAAATGTATTTATTTGAGGCAAAGATTGATTTCTAACTCCTTTTTCCCGTAGAGGCACGGACGTATGTATATTTCCTTCCCAGAGCTGGATAGTTATATGCAATGGACACAAATATTCCAAGTGCTTTACAGCAGTGACATTATTTTATGAAACCAACAGTAGTATGCAGAGGTGTGCAAGGCTTTCTACAAAAGTAAGTGTGACAACACAACAGAGATAAAAAAGCATAGTGGAAACCACTCTGTTTACACTACAAAAGCTCACACTGCAGTACTCCATCACCTGTAGGTGGAATGGAGCCTGGACCACATCTGGAAAGCGTTCAAGGAGACGTGTAGCTCCTGGAAGCAGGGGATGCTAGCAACCTCTGGAAAGCCCAAGGAGGACTTTTGCTAAAGGCTCTTTAGAACTAAAGAGTTGATTTAGATCCTAGAAAGATGATAATGTGATGGGATTACAGAAATAATATTGACATGAAATACAATCCTTTCAGCATTCATTAAGCACCTGCAAACATTTGTTGAGCACCCAATGTATACTAACTCATATTAATCTTAGCGGATGGCATCGTTCCATAAACTAAGGATGCAGAGGTGAAATGTACCACCCCTTCTGTCTTCTTGCAGCGGCACTCAGGTCACCAGGGAGACTGAGGTGTAAATAAATAAATAAGTGCACCACCATGTGAGCCACAGCAGAGGACTGTGCAGAAAGAGAACACTGATGAACTCAACATAGAAAAAGTGATTTCCAAAGTTCTCATGAATGACTAAGAGCTCGGTATTTGGATAGGGAGGGTGCTCAGAGAGAGCAGAAAAACATGATTAAAAGGTACCTGAGTTAATTTCACAGCAATTTATGGAGAACTCTCCAGGAAAACTGTGTGCAAAACATAGAACAAATGAAGGACGATGCTGCTTACAGGAAACTTTCCATGTCTTGTTTTAAAAGGTATATATGTTTTTAACTCCTTGAGATTAATATCATGTGAAATATACAATAACTGCCTTTCCTTTCAACTTATTGCCTTTAATCTTCCACAACTCTTATAATTTGGTTACAAATTCTTGCAAAGGAATCTCCTAAAAGTGATAAAACAATGATCCACGGCCAAATGATAAGCAGAAATGCAGGATGAAATTTAGTTAATGAGCACAGTTGTGGGGGGGAAAAGCTCAGTCTTGTTTAGTAATTAGAAATATACACTTAATGTAGTAACTTTCTGTTTATACTGTTACCATATACTTTATGTCTAAACCTGAAGAAACTGTGGTGAACCTATATGCTCACACATGGCAATTGGATTATGTGTCTCTTGACCATTGGCCCCAAAAGGGGGACAGAAGACCTCTATATACAAAAACGTTCACTTTAGCATTATTTATAATAATAAAAACATGGTGGCAAACTGAATTTCTGAAATCAATGGGAGAGTTAAATCATGCTTCCTTCTCGAGCTACATTACATTTGGCATTCATAATTAATATTAAAATTTATAATTATGGAACCCTCTTGCCACAAGGAAACATTTTCAATATAATGATTACTAAAAGGGTTAGAAAATGACATGTATACTGTGATTTTAATCACATAAAATGTTCATGTGTATACAAAAGAATCAGAAGGAAACATAAAATAAAAAAAGAAAATGCATAAAAATAGCTAACTTAATATTAAGGGGTTTTGGTTATTTTGAGTCCTTAGATTTTCTGTCAATAATTTTTAACAACACTTATACTGTGATAGAATTTGAATCGTTTCCTAAATCCCACAGTAATGAGATGACATACACATCACTCAAAAAGAAAAATTCTTGGGTATTTGTAGACCTATATATTAAGTTGAAAAATAAACAAGCATATGAAAATTTTAAAATTCTCCTTTTGGCGAGGGGGAGAGCAGATTCACTCCAAAGTCTGCCTTGAGTAGACTTGTGAGTTGTCATTACAACGTCTCATATCACTTTTTAGTTTGGGCACAGTGGCAGAACATGGTCATCTAAATTACCTGTTTATCTCATAATTGGAATTAAAAGCTCTTTGCTAGGGGGCTCAAAATGTCAAGAGGCAGAGTCATGCTGCTGATTGATTCTGTAGGTTAGAACATTTCCACCAAAGCATTTGGCCTGTGAGATGTCTAAGTAGATTAATTGAAGTAGAAATGCATTATTTATTATTTTACACTTAGAGCAATCAGTGAGGTAAGTTTGATAATGATTTCTTTTAGATACTTACCAATGAATAAGAATTAGGTAAGCATAGCCAATTATTATTTGGAAGGTTTATCAAATTTCAAAATCAGAACTTTATTTTGAGAGGCAATCCGCATCATGGTAGTCCCTTTGAACATTAGAAAAATTAAGTCTTGTGTTCCAAATGGAAGTCCTAAGAATTAGGCCTGTTTACACAAGGAACAGGAGAGGGCTCTACAATGTCAACTGAGGCTTTTTCTCATCAATGGACGCTTCTGATTCTGGTAGACAAATCAAGAGAACAGATGACAGAGATACATTAAGTCACCTCAGAATTCCTGATGGAGGGGATTGCTAATTATTTTAGAACTGGAGGAAGGCTGACCTTCCTATTATGGATGTCTGGATTGCTGGGAATACTAAATTTTACAAAATCAGATCCCTATCCACATAAGGGAAAACTGATCTGACTGGACAGAACTGTCACTTCCTGGGTGCCTCGTGGTCACTGGGCTGTGGCCCACCCTCACACCCCATAAGTGAATTGTGCCATGTTTCTGACATGACTTCATCCAGTATGAACCTAAGAGCTCTCTTTTTTCACTGGGGGCAGCTTTTAATGGGTAACCACTAACTTGTGGCTCCTGGCTTTGAGAAACTGGGTAGATGATGCACATGATGAAGTGTCCCCTACCCTTCCTCTCCATAGGGGACCTTATCATGGGCTCACATCATGATGAAATCCAACACTTCCATGTTTTTGATGGGAACAAAGTACCTCACCATTCTGGGGTTCACCTTCTTTATGGTGGATGACGTCTATCACAGGCATTGTTGGCATCTGCAATAATCATTGGCTTTCTTGTACCTAATCAGTCCCCAATGTATAGTGAACACTCTATGCCCTTTCTTTTGTAAATAGTGTTGTGGTAAGATCACTTAACATAAGATCCACCCTCTTAACAGTTTCAAGTGCACAGTACAGTACTGCTAACCATAGGACTGTGCTGTATAGAGCCTATGCACCTTGCATAACTGAAACTTTATAGTCATTGATCAATTCCCTGCTTCCCCCTCCCCCCAGCCCCTGGCATGCACCATTCCACTCTCTGCTTCTATGAGCTAGAGTTGTTCTAGATGCCTCATATAAATGGAATTATTTAATGTCTGTCTTTCTATGACTGGCTTATTTTACTTAGCATAATGTCCCCAACGTTCATCCATATTGTTGCATATGACAAGATTTCCTTCATCCTTAAGGCTCAATGATATTCCACTGCATGTATAAGCCACCTTTTTCTTATCCATTCATCCACTGATGGACATTTAGGTTGTTTCCACATGTTGACTGTGGTGAATAGTGCAGAACCGAACACAGAACAGATGCCACTCCAAGGTTCTGATTTCAATTCTTTCAGATAAATATCCAGAAATAAGATTGTTGAATCATTTAGTAGTTCTGTTTTTCATTTGTTCTTTACCCCCACCATGGGCTTCTCCAACCCTTGCTTCTAACATCAAATTTCTTTACACATGGTGTAGATTTCAGCCCCAATTCACCCATTCCAATGCCACCCAAGTTATGCATTTTCCTGACAATTTCTGACTATTTGGTGAATAAATACATTTTTTCTTTGCTAATGGAAGGCATTGGAATTCCCATGAAACTGCCAGCAGTGACTTTGGTGTGAAGGATAACAGCTGAACTCTGAAAGAGTAACACCGAACTTCAGAATGGTCTGAAAAACGTTACTTAAAAGACTGCATTTTATAAACAACAGATTTTCAGAACAGCAAGAATGTCAAGTTTGGCATTCTCATACTTTTAGTGTATATTTATTTTATTGTTTTGGTTTATCATTATTAAATAACGAATAGCAATGAATAGTAACTATATTCATTTTATATAGGGATTTGAATATTTAATTTTACTAGACGTAAGATTTATTTTCTAATGAAAGCACAAGATTTAGCATAATGCAACTAATTTATCTACATAAGCCCACTGAAGGTCAGGGGGAATATTTACTTATGATTATAATCTGTGGCTTAAATTGTTGAGTTCTAGAGATATAAAATTTTAAATATAATTCTATCATGTGAGATAGCTTAAGTCACAAGAAATTCACTTATTAATTCCTTAAAGGCATTCTCATGCTTCTGTTCAATAGATATGTCCTCAGGGGTGCCCCGGTGGCTGAGTCAGACTCTTGATTTCAACTCAGGTCATGGTCTCACAGTTAATGATTTGAGCCCCACGTTGGCCTCTGCACTGACAAAGAGGAGTCTGCTTGGGATTCTCTCTGTTTCTCTCTCTCTCTGCCCCTGCCCTACTCATGCTCTCTTTCAATCTTTCTCAAAATAAATAATAAACATTAAAGAAAAAGATACATCCTTAAAAGGGCTGCCCTCTCTGCAACACACATCTGTGATTCCTACTTCTTGATATTTTAAAAATGGATTACACATTGGTCTTGGAGTTATTTACAAATGAGACGGAGCTCATTCAGACATACAGCTTTGGACCCAGGAAACACACACATTTCTGCAGAGCAAATTCGGGAGAGCATGGACCTGAAAAAGCAGAATCCCAGCTCTGGCCCCAGGTCCCTTGCCCTCTCTGGCCTGCTGTGTCACCTTAGATAACAGTCAAATCTTCTGTTCTTCCTTTGAGAGGAGGTGAGCACCTGAATGATCTCTGAGCTTCCCCTATGTCTTTCTCATGACCTGGGTGTCTCTTGTGATATGAACTCTTGTAAGTATTAGTACTCTTACCATTGATGCCAGTAAAACCACATATACAACCTTTGGCCATGAATCTCTCATGTTTTTATCCCATACAGAGCCACTGAGTTAGGTTCAGAAGTCAAGCGTTCATAAAGCATTTCGTGGTAGGATTTGAGAAGTGGTCAGTGGGAAACTCCGAGTTTGCCCAAGGACCCGTCAGAACAAAATTGCGAAGAACCGCACACTCATCACTGAGCTTCCTCTCATCGCCCCATATCATAAATAAGAAAAGGTGATCAACTTCTAGGACTCTTGCTACACATTTTCCCCATAGGCTGCCGGAACTCATGCTCTTAGGATGCCAAATTCTGTGTTGTTCTTGCTCATATTCACGGAGTACAAATTTGGATAGTCCCTGAAGCCAGGTTGCCAAATGTGGCTTTTGGAAGTCTTTCCTGGAAGAAAATGAAGACAGGGCGTCACAGTAACTGAACGCAGGCAAGTAAGAAGAAACAACAAAAGGTTAGAGCCCTGAAGGATTTAAAAGTTGATGATTTTTATTATGTTTTGTTACATTTCAGAAAGCCCTAGAACTTCATCCAAAAGATCATGGTTACTTAAAATTAGATTGTTTTTCTGTTGTTGTTGTCAAGTTTCCTTTTCTCTCCTCAAAGGATAGATGGATGAAAACATAAGAAAATCTTTGGCAGTGGGAAGGAGTGCATGCGTAGTTAAATCCCCATGAAAATTTCTGAAAGTTGCAATTGGTATATTGAAAGCCAGCTTAAATAAAGTGATATTATAGGAGCTTCTTCTGTAATATTAGCAACTGGATTATATGGCAGAGATTGATTCCTAGGGATTCCTGGAATTTGCTCTCCAAAGAGTCCCTTTCACTGCAGACACCATTCTTTTATTTTTTTTATTAGTTTTTTTATTTTTTGGGGGGGTGGGATATTTTGTGTGGGGGTGGGAGGGAGGGGATGAGAGTGAGAACCAGAGAGAGCCCATGGATGAGAAGGAATGACAGCAAATTAATTAGGCAGGCAAGAAATACCGGGAGATGCATGGCAGACTATTGTCTTTGACCGTGCTTATTCTCCTTTACCTTGACCCTGAGCATAGAATCTGAGTCATGCAATAGATGAGGATCTTATATACACATTCCTATTCCTCTGAGGGAAGGCACACAGCGTGACCTCTCCTTTAAGACAGGGTTGACTGCCTGGCACTGTAGACTCTGGTCATTTTCCATGAGATTTTTTGGTCCTTGCAAAAAAGCATAGAGAACCTGCTGAATCCTTTCACTTGGGTACCACTCTCTTGATGAAAAGCCAATTCATGACCATTTCTGTACCCAGAGTAGACCCACACAGTGGCTGTATGATCTCATTCCTGGTCACAAAAGATTTGGTATCAGGACCAATTCTTATAGTAGGCCTGGTGGTACAACAAGCTAAGTCATGCCATTCTGGAAGAAACTGAGAGGGTAGAAGTGATTGATTAGAAAAGAGAGATCTTACAGTAATTTAATAAGCCATGCTTTCAGTAACAACAACAACAACAACAAAACTTAGAAGCTTGGGATTGGATGTTTGTTTCTTCAACATTTATCATAGGCTACTGTTTTTTTTTTAATTATTTACTAAACCTCCCTGAACAAAATACAGAAATGAAATTACAAACATTTCTAAAGAACTGAATGGCAGAATCTCACTATAAAGACCTGCAGGAGTGGGGGAATGTTTGACTGAATGCTTAATTATTGTTTTAAGTTTATTTCTTAATTTTGAGAGAGAGAGAGAGAGCATGTGAGCAGGAGAGAGGCAGCTTGAGAGAGGGGGAGAGAGAATACCAAGCAAGTTCTGTGCTGTCAGCAGTGAGCCCATCGTGGGACTTGATCCCATGAACCATGAGATCATGACCTCAGCTGAAATCAAGAGTCAGCAGCCACTTAGCCAGCTGAGCCACCCAGGTGCCCCCTTAACTATTTTTAATGTACAAAAATCAAGAATGGTTTACCCCCAACAATTGTTAACTGGCAAAGTGTTTCCTATTTAGTTTAGGAGATATCTCCATTGATTAAACATATATCACATGTGGATTTTGAAGTTTCACTGACATTCATAATTCATGTACATGGTAGGCATGGCTCTGTATCTTTTATTCTCCTGATGCTCAAAAAAACCTTATAATGCAGATCTTATTATTATTCCCCTACTACCTAGGCGGAGCCTGAAGAGGAGAGGGGTCAAATAACATTTCAAGACCACAGGGCCAGAAAGTGATGAGGCATGAGTTCAAACCTGGGTAGTCTTGTCCCAGAACCCACACTCTGAACCCCTATGCATCATCCGCCTTTTATAGAACTTTGGAAACAGATAAGAATTCTCTGCATGTGTGAAAAAGTGTGAGATACATTCAGCGCTTCCAAAAATGATTTTACAAACATCATCTTATCTGGGTCTTAGGGCAATGGAATGCAGCAGAGAAGTCAAGTATTAAGTATTATGGCAAATGAAGAGATGGTGGGCGAGGAAGTGATCTATCATTGGTCCAATGTCAACCAATTAGTAAGTGCTACATCTTTTAATCTAAACCAGTCTCTTTCCATTCTACCCGTGCTTAATATGGAAATCACATTGGGACCCAGAAAATGCAGAGAATGATTACTTTGCTGTAACTTCAAATCTGGGTTCCAGAATGCAGGCATATCCTTAATTCTGGGAGTAGAGGGGCCAGCCGCAGGCCCCTGCTTGGTGTAGCAGAACCCAAGGAAAGGAAACCCATCCTTCTGACTCTGCTCAGTGGTTGGAGGGGGGCTTGAAGGTTCTACCAGCACGGGAGGTGTGGGCATCAGTACAGAGGAAATCCCTCATTTGGAACCCATGATTCCAAGTGCAGTCATAAACAGAGAGCTAAGACCATGCAATTATCAATTGGAGGACTTTTATGACCCAAACTCTGCTGTGTTCTTAAGGTGCTTATCATGGGTGAAAAGGATTAGAGTTGAATGCACCAAAATTTGGAATGCTGGATGCCTCCTTTCCCAAAAGTTAGGTTTCTAAGCACCGAGTTTTATTGCTGGGAAATTACTATGGCCTGGTATTAAGTACCGAGTTGATGATGGGTTTAGAACTAAAACAGAATTTAGAGGGCTTTGAAGTAGAAAAAGACATTGGTATTTACAATGTATATTTTAAAGAAATGGCAGTAATGAATGACTTTTCAGAGGGAAAGTAAAATTAGGCTGTGAAAATAGCTACCTTTGTTTCACTCAGAGTGAGTCACTGTCTGCAGAACTCTCCAGAAAGGGAGTGTGGGCGGCCAGGCCCAGTCGCCGCTGTGATCTTCAGAGATGTCGGAGCAGGCAACATGCCTGCTAATGAGACCTCAGAAGTGTCTGATTATCTCCTCTAATTGCTCTAAATAATTGGAGAGCTGTATGGCCTGGCCTCTCCTTCCCAAAGACGACCAATTCAAATATGCAAATCTAAAATTATTTGAATACGGCTCTAATTGGAGTCCGGGCTACCCATTATTTGCTGAAGAACAAAACAATCTGACTTTAAAAAAAAAAAAACCTGACTATCAAATCTATCATTTTAAGCTTCACTGAACTCCCCAAATTACCCACAGGCAGTCCTGACAGGGAGCACTTTACAAGGAAGTTGATGACCTCTAATTAAGACACAAGGAACTTCTAGTTATGTTAATATTTGAAATTGAAATTGGTTTGACCTATGCTATTCCATAAAACACCACCAAGGAAAGTGCAAAGCCGGGCACCTTCTAGCTGACAAAATGCCCAATTGCTCAATAAACATATTGTGAAGATTCAAGTGCCAGCAGCCTCCCCACTGAGTTGTCACATTATAGAACGGCGAGTCTGAAGTGTCATATCTGATGACACGGTTTGCCCTAGACACTTGATGCAACAAAGGCCATTGGGCAGGCATCACTAGCTTTTTCCCACCAGGAGCTGGGGTCAGCACTCCTCTGCTGGGGTCTCTCCATCACCCTCTTGACACTGTTTTCTCTTCTGAAATGAGACTCCTCTTCTCTCCTCTCTTGCCCTTGTGTCCATCCTTCGCTATGTTCCCAGACACCTGTCCTTGACCTCCCTGCTAATGAGTTGGGCTTTTTTTTTTGGTTTTGTTTGCTTGTTTGTTTAGCCTAAAGCTAAAAAGCTTATTGGGGCACCCATCTTAGTAACACTCACTTACCACAACTTTCCAGATAAGGTTTCTACAAAACCTTGCCTTCTCTTGGGATGCCTGTTAGCTCCATCTCTTTGACCTATTATCCTGTCCTCCTCACCCTCAGAGAATAAAACTCTAAGCTTCTCCTAACCATACTCTGTCCTCCCTTTCTCTTCATTCCTGCCAAATTTCTTGAAAAAGTAGTTGACACCTCCTGCTGTACCCTTGATACTAAGAGTCTTCCTAACTCATGTCTATAATATCTTCTTCATGCAGCTCTTAAAATCAGGTTATAATAAATGCCAATGTCTCATACAGGTTCTCTAATGACTAGGTGATGTAATTACCACCATCCCGGTGGTCACTAGTGCTGGAGGTTGAGGGAGGTGTGACTGTTGTTATGCTGAGTGGCCCAATCTAATAAACTTTCCATTTTTACTTTTTCAACTTCTCTGAGCCATCTGTTTCAAAATTCTTTAAACTGTTCAAATGTTCTCCTTGCTTCTCTCCCAAGGTGAAATGCTCATCTAATTCTGCTCTTACTTCTGATGGCTTCTCTTCTGTCGTTAGTGGATCCAATTCCTCCTCTACCAGGTTAGAGGTGGCTTCCCAGAGTCTGCTGCCAGGTGATCCCCACACCTCCTACACTACTTTCCCTGTGATTTCCCCACAACCAGAGCTCCTCTTTCATCCCTGCCTTGTCCCTGGGTCATTCCCAGATGTGGAGCACCAGGGTCAGCCTCTTCCATAAACGATCTGTTGAACAGATCATGATACCCAAGAGGATGTCCCACCAGCACATAAAATGTAACATATTCAAAGTGAGACATCTTTTCCCTTCCTTCTTTATAAAGCCTATTCCTCTCTCCCTTCTCTCTGTAAAAGCCATTACCAATTCCCGTGCCCCCAGGCTATGAAACTGAGCACCATCTCCAACTCCTTCTCACTTACTCCCAAAGTTAAGTTCATCTCTCAAAAAGGTACAAAGCATAGCTACTCCGAGTCAGAGCAGATGGTTGGAATAAGAAGAAAGGAAATCTTGGAAGAAAATGTTGTTTTAGAGGCTGTAATGGCCACAAAAGAATTAAGGAAAACACAAGTTTCATCTGACACTTACAGTGTTCCAAAGACTGTAGTAGGTGGGTTTTTTGTTTTTTTATGTAACAAAAGAAAATGCATTATTTCAAGAAGGAAGGGAACCTTGCAAAAATGAAGAACTGATAATAAACTGGAATATCCTTTAAGAGTAAAATCAAATAACAATGTCTCCAGGGATGAGAAGGATTGTCTAGGGTGTCCATCATCCAGTGAGCTGGGGTAATTCCAACACATGGGTGGAGAAGGAAAGAGGCACTCATAACCAGTAGCACCAGCTTGTAATGAGATTATTGGAAATTCTGAAGTCCAGAAGCTTCCTAAGTCCTTTAAAAATTCCCAAGGACAAAAAAGAGGGGGTGGATTTTAGCATCGTGTTGCATGGAGAGAAAGGTCAGTGTGGGTCACAGACAATGGAAAGATATTGGAATGACCTCAGAAGAGCTGTCTGTCTCTTGTTGAGAATCTGGTTTGCCTACAAAGACTAAACGCGATGATACAGCTGATGCCTGGGCTAGTGATGGGGTTAGTTAGGCCTTTTCTGAGTAGCTCCTATGTGCCATTTGCATTCTTATTGACTCCTTATAGCCACTCTCCAAAGTAGGAAGTTAGGTTTACAGATGAAGGTACTATTACTTTAGAGGAGATTCATAGGACTCAGCTATTAAAGGTCTGAGCTCTGAAAGGCAAGGAGTTAATCGCTACATTGGCTCATTTCTCAAGTCTATTAATCCTGTGAACCCAACTCTGGGACTGGAACATTGGGCAGGTGTGGTCACCAGATCATCATCCATCTCTATGGAACCACAGGAAATGGTAGGGGGGTAGGACTGAGACAGATGAAAATGCACATCTCGAGTAAAAAGGGGAATAAGACCAATTCTGCAAAATGATCATTTCTAACATGATTCAAAAGTCAACTGTTACACAGATAGTTTGTGAGATCTTGAACAACAGATAGCGCCAGGAGCAACATGCGTTCTTCATAAATAGAATAAGTCTGGGGGCATCTGGGTGGCTCAGTCAATTAAGCATCTGACTTTGACTCAAGTCATGAGCTCACAGTTCGTGAGTTGGACCTCCAAATCTGGCTCTGCACTGACAGTGCGAAGCCTGATTGGGTGTCTCTCTCTCTCTCTCTCTCTCTCTCTCTCTCTCTCTCTCTCTCAAAAGAGTAAATAAATAAACTTTTTTAAAAAGGAATAAGTCCGAATCACTCCCTTGTCATTTTCTCTACTGTATGTTTACAAAGTAGGCAATCAGAGCATGGCAGAAACACAGCGATTCCAGATTGGTGAGGAACCTCAGGGCTGGCTATCCTGTTACCTTGTAACATCCTCACCAAGGTGTCACTTTGCCTTCACTGGTCATCCCTAGTGTATGACACTCAGCAACTCATAATAATGCATTTCACTTATGAATTGTTGAAACTGTTTTTGGAAAGCTTGGATGACTCACCAAATATTTTCTCACTGAAAAATAAGTATTTTCTTATTAAGCTTAAATCTACTGACACAATGGCCTCTACCATTTGAGTCTGCTTCAAACACTTGAAGGAGCTTAGCACAAATCTGACCTTCCTTTCCACATGAGAGCGATTCATATTAGAACACAACTGGATTCTTCACTCACACTCCCTAGCTCTGTTTCTTCAATCAGTCTTCCTTGAAGAAGAATTTTTCTTGAGGTCAACATTCACCAACCTGCTACACTACATAAGAACCACTAAGGGACGCAGTTAATATTTTTAAAGTGTGAAATTACTCTATTATTTGGACAAGATTACAGAACATTTTACCTGCTCAGCTCTATCAGTTCAAATCTTTCTATCATATCTGCTTCAAATTCTTTCTAAAAACTATTACAGACACACCAGATTCCCCATTTATTGTTCCCATGTGCCATTCACTTCTCCCCATGCCATCCCTGTTAGGGGTTGAATTATGTCTCCCCATAACTCATATGTTGAAGTTCTGATCTTGAATACTTCAGAATGTGACCTTATTTAGAAATAGGGCCATTGTGGATATAATTAGTTAGGATGAGATCATACCAGAAGAGGGATCTCCAGCCTCCGGAATGAGGAGACAATAAATTTCTGTTGGTTAAATTTAAATTGCTCAGTGCATGGTATTTTGTTACGGAAGTCCTGGAAAATTAATACACTCCCTAAACATGATCCCTAACATGGAGTAAGTATGTATCACGCATAATATGGGGGTTTCTGGGGAGTTTCATGTGACCTCATGAACAGCCAAGACTACACTTTCCTCCTTCCTTCGTTGCTGGTGTTGTAGCGTTTCTGTGGCTGTCTGAAACCACCTACCATCAACTGCCAGCCACTCTTCCATTCTGCTTCAGAAACCGGATATGAGCTGGGAAATCTACCCTCATCTCCATCTCAATTATTCTCCGTTAGTGGCAGTAAGAGGTATTTGTGTTGGTTATCTATTGATGCATAACAAATTCCCTCAAAACCTAACAGCTTAAAATAACAATCATTTTTATCACACAACCTCTGAGTCAAGACTCAAGTCCCAAGTTCATTCACATGACTATCGGTAAGGTTCAATCTCTCCTGGGCTCTTGGACTGAAGGTCAGATTGCTGGACAAAGTGCACCTTCAGCCCTTTGCCACACTGGCCTCTCCAATGGGCAGCTAACCATGCAGCAGCTTGCTTCTTCAGAGTGAATGAGCAGGAAGAACCAGACAAAGAAGCAAGATAAGTCACTCTGTTACAACGTAAGCTCAGAAGTGACATCCTATCATGTTCCTTACATTCTATTTATTAGAAGTAGATCACCAGGTCCAGTCTCCACTTATAAGGAGGTGATTCTATAAAAATGTGAATATCAGAAAGTAAGGAACATTGAGAGCTATTTTGGAAGCTACCTATCACAGCAATAGCTTTCAGTCTCTCTCTCTCTCTCTCTGACTCTGTGACTTGCTTCTTTCCCCACAATTTCTCCTGAGTTTTGAGCTTTGGCCCTGGCTCAAAAATATTTGCTAAAGTAAGTCCTGATGCTGCACTTCATATGCAACATGGACAAACTGGAGGGAAAACATCAAAGGGAAAAACAACAGTAATGGTGAAGAAACTTGACATGACAAAGGGTTGGACTAAGAGTTAGTGGAGAGGGGCACCTGGGTGGCTCAGTCGGTTGAGCATCTAGCTTCAGCTCAGGTCATGATCTCATGGTTCATGGGTTTGAACCCTGCATCAGGCTCTGTGCAGACCGCTAGCTCAGAGCCTGGAGCCTGCTTCAGATTCTGTGTGTCTCTCTCTCTCTGCCCTTCCCCTATTCATGCTTTGTCTCTCAAAAATAAGTAAATGTAAAAAAAAAAAGTTAGTGGAGAGCAGCTTCACCATGAAGGGATAAGATAGCTTTCTTCAAATATTTGTAGAACAATCATGTGGATATTTTAGCACTCTCTCCAAAAGCAGAAACAGGACCCATGGATGGAATGATGTAGAAGACTTCTGGCTTACTCTAAGGAAAAATTCATATTGTGCAAAGGTGGTGACAGATACATTGAAGGGTGGTGAAGTTGCCATTAGGGCATCAGATCTTGGTTCAGCACTTGCCACCTGTACTCCAGGGAGATCCGGGGGTAAATCATGGTTGGGTAGTCTGATCTACAAGGTAATTTTTAATATAGTCCTGTGATCCAATCGATTCCAAGCCAATTCCAGATCAGTACCACTCTCATTATAACTCCAGGTTTTACCCCTCTTTCCACAGCCAACAAGATCAAACCAATATTCCTGGATGTCTGAACTGTTACAAAGGTCTCCCTCGAATTTTCTATGCGTGAGTTGATCATATTAAGTTTCCAAGAGCATGTTCTCCTCATGATATTCCTTCTCAGCCAACATTTCTGGATGGTCCCCATTACTTCTGGAATAAAAACCCAAACTTCCTAGCCATACAAAATCAAGTCCCAACCTCCATCCCCTAGCCTCTCGTTACTCTTCTCCATATGCCTCTCCTGGTGTCTTAGTTCAGGCGGCTATAATGAGTTTCCATAACACTGGACAACAACAAACATTTACTTCTCACAGTTCTGGAAACTGAGAAGTCCAAGATCAAGGTGCGAACAGATTCAGAGTCTGGTGAAAGCCTCCTCTCTGGTTTGCGAATAGCCATCTTCTCACTGTACCCTCTCGTGGCAGAGAGCAAGGAGAGTAAACTCTCTGGTGTCTCTTCCTTTCCCGGCACTAATCCTGTTCACGATGGCTCCACCTTCATGACCCAATTATCTCCCAGAGAACTCGCTCTCCTGAAACCAACACATTGAGGGTTAGGATCTCAAGATATGAATTTTGGGAGGACACATTTAGTCCGTGGCACATGAGATTAGATTAGACATGTCATCATTCGCCAAATAGGGCAGGTATTTTTGTACGTCAAGTGTCTCCTCTGGGCAAAAATACAAAGCTAAGTGAGACCCTGGCTCAGCCACAAGGGTCTTACCATATATTGGGGAGGATAAGACACAAACACAGAAAACTAAAACATAAAGTTTTTGTGTTCTGAGTGTTGAAAAGATCACAGTGACTCTTATCTCAGGAAATCAAGAAGAATTTTCTGGAAGAATTTGTGGAATTTGAACAGGTGGAGAGAGAGCCAGGATTCTATCACACTTTCTGGCTAGGAAAAAACAAAGATTTCCTCCAATAATTCTAAAGAAAAGAGAGAAAACATGGGTTCTTTGAGTCATGAGTGTTAAGAGGACCTCTCAGTGTTGATAGACCTCAACCATATCTATTTGTAAGTATTCCAAAAAACGAAATATTAAACCATGCTTGCAATATTGTGGTATATTTTTAATTTTTATGTTAAAAATTAATGTTTTTAATATGTATACATATATAAATATAATACCTCATCAATAAAAGATATTGCCAAAGTTCCAAGGTTAAGCCGCTTTATGAATGTATGAATGTGAAGTCCAGGCACCATGTCCCTCCTCCTCTCCAGCATAGACTAGGAGTGTGAATTACCGAGAGGAACAGAGGACAGATATCAGAGGACATTTTTCTCAGAAAGATCCCAGATTTCCTGGAATGCTATGGTATATTTTAGTTATCTGTGTTTCTACTAACTAACATCAGAAAAGATGGCGCCTTGGTGTAGCAGAAAGAACACTGTATGTGTCATTCAAGCAGGAGGTCACTGGTGACATGACTCTAGCACAACAGACAACTTCGCCCTTCAGATCCAGTACTTGCATTGAGGGGATTGGCCACGATGTCCTTTAAGATTTCTTAAATTCGAACATCCAAAATTGTGTCGACATTTTTAACCATATGTGACTCCACTGAGTACAACAATGAAAAATTTTTTTTCTAAATGTTTATTTTTATTTTTTCTAAATGTTTCATTTCTTAGTGGGAGAGCATGAGTGGGAGAGGGACAGAGAGAGAGGGAGATAGAGGATCTGAGGCGGGCTCTATGCTGAGAGCAGAGAGTCCAGTGTGGGGCTTGAACTCATGAACCGTGATATCATGTCCCAAGTCAAAGTTGGATGTTTAACTAACTGAGCTAACCAGGTGCCCCGATTCAAAATATTTTTTAATGCTTATTTATTTTTGAGAGACTGAGCGTGAGTGCTGGAGAGGCAGAGGTAGAGAGAGAGGGAGATACAGAATCTGAAGCAGGCACCAGGCTCCGAGCCGTCAGCACAGAGCCTGACACGGGGCTGGAATCCACAAACCATGAGATCATGACCCGAGTGGAAGTCAGACACTTAACTGACTGAGCCACCCAGGCGCCCCCAAAATATTTTTTAAAAACTGTTTAAACTACTGCTTTCTTTCCAAATGTCAGAATAACTCACACACACACACACACACACACACACACACACACTTTAGCACTTTACAAATTAGCTTAAAACCACTCACTACCATTGAAAGCATGCGTTTAAAATCAAACAGAAAAATTTGCACACAGAAACAATTTCTTTGGCATCGTAGAGTCTATGACACACAAATTTCCATCCAGTGTGTTTACATAGCTCCATAACCTCAAATCAAACGTCATCGAAAACCATTGAAAAAACTCATTTGGCACATTTTATTTGGTGAAAAGAAGGTAGATCAAAGGTAAAGTATAGATTATTTAATAGTAAGTGATATTTGTCAAAATTTGTCAACACTTTCTAAAGATACTGTGGACAGACAGACAAAGGCAAAGAGTCATGCCACAGATGGAGAAGAGTTCTGCTTTGATCAGTCCGTGCTTATTACCTTTGGAGCTTTAAACTAAGTGTTTGAAACTTCCTACTCCTTCCATAACACATTCAGATTTCTTCCCTCCTTCCTTTTTAGCTAGAGTAGCTGTGTAATACAAACAGATTCACTTTTGAGATGCTAAAATATCAAATTATATTAACTGAAGTGTGCCAAATTTCAGATTTGCAAGCGGAATAAGTCCTTGAGATGTATCTACAGCATAGAGCCTATAGTTAATACTATTGTACACGTGAAAACTTACTAAGTAGATAGATCTTTTGGTAAGTGTTCTTATCAGAGAAGAATAATAAAGAAGATAATATAAAACTTTAGGGGTGACAGATATGTTTATGGCATACAATGTAATGATGGTTTCATGGTTGTTGTTTTTAAAATTTTTTTTATTTTTTTATTTATTTTTGAGAGACAGAGAGAGACAGTACAAGCAGGGGAGGGCCAGAGAGAGAGGGAGATATAGAATCTGAAGCAGGCTCCAGGCTCTGAGCTGTCAGCACAGAGCCCAATGTGGGGCTTGAACCCACGAACCGTGAGATCATGACCTGAGCTGAAGCCGGACGCTTAATCGACTGAGCCACCCAGGCACCCCATGGTTGTTTAATTATCACCAAACTCATCCAATTGTATACATTAAATGTGTACCGCTTTTTGTATGTCAATTACACTTCAATAAAGTAATTTTAAAAAAAGAAAACATCTTAATAGCACTTTCCGATGTATATGATATCATACTAATTATAAGATTCAAAGTATATATGCAAATGTAAGATGATCTTAACTACAAGGAACACAAAACATAAAATAAATACTTCATACGTGTAAAGAAAATTGGCTTTTTGCTCTTGTTTTAGTTCCAAAACTCAGTTCCCGAAAAAGACATAAACTCCACAAAACAAATCATAGTTTTGTTTTCCTTAGATTTTGCATGCTGCACAGAAATTGACCATTCAAATAAGAAAATATTTACTAGATCCAATTCACTTGAGATCAAAGATCTATGGTTTGTTAAGTATCCCACCAAATTATGTTCAGAATACAGACTGTGAGCATATGCTGGAAACACATCCAAGTATTTAAACATACAGTAATTTATGTTGATTTCTATTGCCAGCTATTACCGCTCAATGCTCAACATTACATCCTGTGTTGAGGTGGGCAAAGGTAATGAAGCGTTAAGTCTGGCCAGAGCTGAGAACAGCCCCGTCTCGGCTCCGTGCCCATGAATGAACGTACGTCAGGTAGAGTCCAGCCAGCAAAGTGTCTGGCATTTCTTCCTGGCTGACCTGTTTTTTTTTTCTTTAATACTATGAATGTGTTGCATGTTCCAATAACTGAGCTTCTTGCAAGACAGGTCTTTGGCTTGTCTGTGGCTGAGCCTTCCGCTCAAACTTTCTGCCATGCTTTAGAATGAATGCTTAGACATAATTTGAGACACATCTCTCCGGAGAGCCTAACTGAGCTATCAGTTGGGAGGTATTATGAACGTCCCTGTTGAAGGAGCTCAATGGAGCTTCAGGTCTAGTTAGCACATTTACTGGCCAGATGGGACGTGTTTCAAATTCCAGAAGACAAGGGACCTCCATCTATTGGAGAGCTTTCCTGAAGACCTTGAGGTGATCCCTAAGTACCAGAAAATGCAACTAAACTCACGACTTCCTAGAGAGGTTCTGAGAAACTCAGTTACTTTTCTCCTGGTTATTTCACAAAGCTACTGATGCTTAGATTGTGACTTTCTCTTGTCAGGTAAGTATTTTCTCAATTGGAGTATAAGATCAAGTTTCAAAATAAATCATCAGTTTCCATCATATTCCTAAACATCTAGGCATTCATATTCCTTCGTAAAGAAAACCTTCATGGGGCTTCTGGGTGGCTCAGTGGGTTGAGCTTTCGACTTTGGCTCACGGTATGATCTCACGGTTCGTGAGTTCAAGCCCCACATTGGGCTCTCTGCTGTCAGTGCAGAGCACTTCAGATCCTCTGTCCCCTCTCTCTCTGCCCCCACTTGCGCTCTCTCAAAAATAAATAAACATTAAAAAAGAAAAAGGTCAGGAAAGGTTTTCATATTGAAAAAGAAGGACATGGCAGCCTGATAGGTGGGGGAATAGAATGATTCCCTTGGGAACCAAGAGGAAGCGGAATCTTTCATACCTTCATTTCTCCTCCAGGCATGGCCACAAGCAAAATTGTAGAGTGAGGCAACTTGATCCTCAGTGGCTCCTACCTCCTGCTGGGCCCTTCCTCATGTTTTGACTTGGTGTCCCTACACCCTCTTCTCGCCTCCCTTCAAACAACCTCAGGATTGCGCTGATCTTTTCTTTTAAAACCTCATCTTGGGGGCACCTGTGTGGCTCAGTCTGTTAAGTGTCCAGCTTCAGCTCAGTTCATCATCTCACAGATTGTGGGTTCGAGCCCCATGTCGGGCTCTGTGTTGACAGTTAGCTCAGAGCCTGGAGCTTGTCTTCAGATTATGTGTCTCCCTCTCTCTCTGACCCTCCCCTGCTCATTCTGTCTCTCTCTCTTATAAAATAAATAAAACATTAAAAAAAATTTTTTAACCTCATCTTGGATGAGGGTGTTATATCAGTCACTCACATCTTAGTATAAACTGAAGTAAATGTCTTATCTTGCTAACTGTGATATCCATCACCTTCTTTATTAAAGGAAGTTTCTGGTTTCTAGGTAGAAAGAATTATTTAAAACAGAAGAGGATATTTGCACAATGGCAGTATTGTAGCCAATGCGGTTTCTCCAACATGAGACCATTGTTAATTAAGACAGAAGAGGAATTTTCCAGCATGCCTGAACTTGCAAACTTAATCTGCAACACATAAGGCCATCTCTGGACCCCCCTAATCATCTGCTCCTCTATTCAATCTCTTGGTCAACAGTTAGGATACAGTAAGTTCTGGAACAATACACTTGTGCATGATGGAGATGGTAGGTGCTGCAGGAAGTCAGAGGAGGCTTTCTTCCTGGTTGAAAAAATTCTTGGACATTTTATGGAGGTACTAAAATTAGTGCTGAGCCTGGAAATACACATAGTAGGATCTCCCTCTGCTTCTGCAGCTATGAAATATTTATGGTGAAATTTTACTAGATGTAAAATTTACTAGATGTAAAATGTATATGGAGAAATCTGGCCAAGACACTTTACTGGTAGACTGCCAGAGCGTGGAATGTGTGGAGAAGACGGACACGTAAGTAAGTCCTGGCCTTACTTTATGTCATCTCAGAGGCCACATCTGAAAACACCCACCTGAGTACCGGCTCCCTGAGTACCGCCAACATGACTGGTGTCCTTATAAAAAGGGGAAATTCAGACACAGACATGGATAGAGGAAGAATAGTAAGTGGAGACGAAGGCAGAGATGGGGCAGAAATGCCAAAAATCCCCAGCAAAGCACCAGAAACGCTTGGAGAACCACAGAGCGGATTCTCCCTCACAGCCACAGAAGGAACCAACCCTTCCGAACCCTTCATCTTGAACTTCTAGCCTGCAGACAATAAATTTCTCAGGCTTAAAGGTGCTCAGTGTGTGGGACTTCACTATGGCCACCCTGGAAGATGAATCCAGCATCAGATAAGGTGTGGTCCTCCCACTGGGTGCTTACAGGCTAGAGAGAGGCACCTGCTGGGCCCGGGTGGGGGTGTGCAGGATAGAAAGGAACCCTGGAGGGTGCTGGTTGGGAAGGCGGAGTGGGGAGACCACTGCATGGGGAGGTCAGGAGGGCTGGGGCTGGGTGACCATGAGAAGTCAGCTGCTTGCTACGTGAACTCGCACACGAAGTGATTAAAGCGAGCCGGTTGGAAGTCGCTGTGACTCTCCTGTTCCTGGCTCTGTGCCTGTTCCGGGGACATTGCTAAAGCTGATGAGGCCCCAGTTGAAAGTGGGAGTTGCCCAAAACTACTCCAAATCCTTTTCAAAGTTTGCAGTGAGCCAGCTCTCCCCATGTGTAGGGTTTGAACATTTCATTGTCATTCTGCTGTTGCCCAAGGCCATGCAGGGAACTGGAAGTGTTGGGTTTTTATGGCCGAGACCATGGACATGAAATCCCTGTCCACAGCACTCACTCAGTGTAGCTGCATGTTTGATAAAGGTCTCTCTCTGTTAATGATTACTTTTAAGAGATGACTTCAAAATATCACCTGGCTGGTGTTCCTAGGACTTTTTGTAATACTAAAGACCACCCTTGAAAATTACACCCCACATTCCAGGGCAGCCTTGCCCAGAACTGTCTAACTGTGACGTTTATCATAGTCTGGCAGGTTACACATTGTACATATGTATGATGCTTACTTTTTCTTTCGCTTAAGACAATGTCAACTCCAAGAAGGCAGGCCCTTCAGCTGATTCGATCATTGATGTATCCTTAGTGCCTGAAACAATATCTAGTATGCACTAAGATTGAATGAACACACACACACACACACACACACACACACACACACACACACAATCCCCTGGAAAGATGGTCAGAGTTGGCAGTAATCAAAACCCTTCCAAGGACTAGCACATGGTAGATGCTTCGTGAGTGTTTGTTGAGTGAATATGTGACTGTCCATCATATCATGGGCCCACAGCCCTTTCCTGAGGACCCCTAAACGCAGGCAAAGATTAAATAACCCAGGAAGTGAAAGGAGCTGATTACGTTCACATGAATTAGAGCTGGGGATTTACATTCTGGGCCCCAACATCCAACCTGCACAGCCATAAAAAACAGAACACCAGAAACATTTGGGTAGAAATTAAGCACAGAAAGAACTATTACTGAGCATTTGGACTCTTGGCCCTGTTTGGATGTGGTGGCAGAACTGTACCTTGGTATCAACAAGATGTCTTCTTCAGTGGGCATATGCCCTATATTACCTGTGAATATAATGAGATATCAGTCTTGAGATTGTGTCCTGTTACACGGCAAAAGGAAGAATGGTATAGGGTGAGCCTGACCTCATCAGGTGAGGCCTTAAAAAAATTTTTTTTAATGTTTTTTATTTATTTTTGAGAGAGAGAGACAGCATAAGCAGGGGAGGGTCAGAGAGAGGAAGGGAGACACAGAATCCAAAGCAGGCTCCAGGCTCTGAACGCAGGGCTCGAACCCACTGAACATGAGATCATGACCTGAGCCCAAGCCAGATGCTCAACCGACTGAGCTACCCAGGTGCCCCCAGGTGAGGCCTTTCAAAGTGCAAGCCTCTTTGGCTGATCTTCCAGGAGAAAGTCAGGGGCAGGTTCCTATTGTCCTGGAAGAAGCAGTAACCTTACTCCAAACCACTGCAGGGCTGAGGAGGGTTCTAGGCCAACATGGACTAATGAAATGATGGCCTCACTCATGCACCACAAGGAAGTGATTTCCATGAACAGTGAGCTTGGAGAAGGTCCCTGAGCCACATATGGGGGCCACAGAATGTCTAGCATCTTTGCGGCAGCCTGTGACGTCCCCAAGCAGAGACTGAGAACATGACACCCAAACTTCTTATCTGCAGAAACTGTGAGGTCATGAATTTATGTTAAGTCACTTCATTTGTGGTCATCTGTTATGTGCCAAAAAAAAAAATTAATGCATACAGTTAGCTAGTTGAGTTCCATTCTTAATGGTGAAAAACAATGAATAAATAGAGGTTAACAGGTGTGTGTGTGGAGGGGGGGATGTGGGCGAAGGGAGAACAGAACTCCTGGTGGGTGTGATGGGAAGTTGGGGGGGCAGTTAGTGTGACGGTACTGAGAATCTATTTTGTGCCACCAAGTTGCACACTTACAAAAGGCTAAGTAATAAATAGCAGGTTTGCATATTTTCTCACAAAGTTTAAAAAATGTGGGGAAAAGATGGCCAAATAAAGTGGAAAGAATATCAGGTCCCTTGACTCTTTTGGTTATGGTCAAGGACATTCTTTTCAGACCCTTAACCTCAGCTCTGTTCAAAATTATTTCTAATTAATTCAAAATAATTCAAGATATCCTTCAATTTGAAAGTAATCTGTTTTTCATTTTCAAGCATTTGAAAACTTCAAAAAAAAACTTCATTTTAAACTTCGGGGGCACCCGGGTGGCTCAGTCAGTTAAGCATCCGACTTCGGTTCAGGTCATGATCTCACAGTCCATGGGTTCGAGCCCTGTGTCAGGCTCTGTGCTGACAGCTCAGAGCCTGGAGCCTGCTTCTGATTCTGTGTCTCCCTCTCTCTATGACCCTCCCCCACTTGCTCTCTGTCTGTCTCTCAAAATAAAATAATAAAGACAAAAACAATTTTTTAAATAAAATAAAATTAAAAAATAAAAAGACTTCAAAAATATGTTCTCCAAAGAGTATCTAGCTTTGAAGATTCATGGAGTAGAGGCATTAGAGATGTCAATATAAGTTAGTGAGGGTGAAAAATAACCCAAATTCTATGAATCACCATGATATTCATTTTTTTTTAACATTTATTTCTTTTTGAGAGAACGTGAGTGGAGGAGGGACAGAACGAGAGAGGGACAGAGGATTCGAAGCAGGCTCCATGCTGACAACAGTGAGCTCCAAGCAGGGCTCTAACTCATGAACTGTGAGCTCATGACCTGAACTGCTGAGCCAAAATCGGACACTCAACCCACTGAGCCACAGAGGCGCCCCTGAATCATCTTGAGATTTAAAAGATAGGAAGGAAAGAGTGTTACATACCCTGAATGGATGAGCGTGAGTCAGGTCAGAAGAGCAGCCCTCGCAAGACAGGCCAGAGAACCTTCCAGAATTTTACCCAAGACTCTTGGCTCTCGGAGCAGACTCAAATGGGACAAACAACACGCAGTAGGAGGGAGCAGGACCCAGATAGGAGGCCAGCCAAGAACACAGCCAAACCAAGCACATGACGCTGGGGAAATCCAAGCAAAGGTGAGAAAACTTTTGTCCAGGGCCAGTAACCTGGGCCTGACCCAGCTGCGGAAGGCGGGGGGGGGGGGTGGTAGGTCGGTGAAGCCGGCGCAGGGAGGCCCCAGGAACAGAGCGACCCTGGGGCTAGGGAAGGCTTGGGTGCCCGGGGCTGAGCTATAAGGATCTCCCCAACAGTGCCCTTTCAGAGCTAGAGGAATTTTAAGAGTCCGACTTTATAACCTGTGCTCCCCAGGGCCTCGCAGAGCGTGAAGAAACCCGGGTTCTTTGTATCGCCTCCTGCCAACTGGGTTATCTTAGCACAGGCTCTGGTCTGATAAGAATAAGAACTGAGTTTGCTCACAGAAGGTTCATTTCATTCCCTTGCGCTGTGGTCCAGGTAGAGTCCTGACCAGCTCAACCAGTTGGTTCTGGCTTTGCTTCCAAATCTCTTATCCCCATAACCCTCCTCCTCCTCTTTGCTTCTGCGTACCTTGCATCATCTTGCTCCTACATGGGACCCTGCAGTTTATTAATAACAATAGCGATTGCCATGACAACATGGCACAACACAAACCAAAGCCCCTTCACGGGACTCCCCCCAGTGGGGTGACATCATGCTTAGCACTCGCACATGTGACCTCATTGAGCTCTCACAGTGGCTGCATGAGATGGAAAAGCCAAGAGTTCAGAGTGGGTGATGGCTTGTCTGCAGTCACACAGCCAGGGAGTGGGCTGTGGGCTTTTGAATCCAGGCTTGTCTGGCTCCACAGTGTGTATTTTCAATGTAGGACATCCCAAGTCTCTATTAGTTATCATCCTATACGTGCCCTTTCTTTCTAGCAGTCTGGAAACCTCCCCCTGGGTTGAGGGTAGAGGAAAAGCAAGTGTCTATGTGTCCAGAGGAGTAACCAGTGGTGATTACTTGAGAACCGGCAGAAATTTGAAGGAAAAACATGAAAGAAAAGCATTCAGGTAAAGCAGAAGACAACGAAAGACCTTATGATGGCCAATGCGATAGACAAATTCGGATACAGACTATGTATTCACAAATATACATAGTGCCTGACTCAGTGGGTTAATGTGGGGTCCCATTGATAACACTCAGTAAACATTTAAGAATGAAAACAATGCACAAGACAGCTGTCCACAGAAAATACTCTCCAAAGAGCAGAAACTTCGCCCCTCAGAGAATCTGGGCGCATTCATTCTCTCCAGGTGCCCCCTTCAAACCATAAATCCTCCTTCCCTACAGTATCTCTTACTTAAAAATTAAAACACGATAGTGAAAGCTGTCTCTAGCTTACCCAACATCCAAATATTTTGAGTACTCCCAGCACCAATATATATATAAACTACATAAACACACGTGTAACCCCAGTTCTGCAAGGATCCTTTCTCTCTCAGATATTTCGCAATGGCTTCCATAACTTGGGATACTGCTTGTAAAATTTATCTCGACAAGCTAACAGATTTTCCCAAAGAGCTGCCAAGAATAATTTTAAAGAAAATATGCCTTAACCCAGTTTTCTTGTGTATTCAGGAAAAGACAGGATATATATTTACATCCTTAAAAAGTAAGTCATCCAACTTTTTTTTCCAACATGAGTTTCAACACGCTTGGAAGAAGAAAAATAACCCAACTGAATTATTCAATATTCAATTTTGTTTTGTCCTCATGCTCCAGAATTGCTTAACGATGGGGAAAATATAATTTAAAAAAATGCAAGCCCTCAAGTAATCATAAAAGTAAAAACATTCTTTTATTTCTTTCAAAAATAACAAACTGGGAATTGACATAATCAGAAAGATGATTTTCTATGTTTGGGATTTTCAGAGAAAGAAATGCTGTAGAAAAAAATAATGTTTAGATACCTAAAGCCTGATTCTAAGCAGAGTCTCCTTTTCTTGAGAGCGTTCCAATGTAAAATTAAAAATTGTAAGAAAGAAAGTCTGATTCTAATCTCTGTTTTTTTTAGAAGTGTTTTAACTTAAATCTTTCTTTTTTAATATTTTTTTTTACTTATTTTGAAAGAGAGAGAGAGAGAGAGAGAGAGAGAGAGAGAGACAGCCTGAGCAGGGGAGGGGACAGAGAAAGGGGCAGAAAGCAAGAGTCCCACACAGGTTTCCCGCTGCCAACCTGGAGCCCAATGCACGCACAAACCGAGAAGTCACAACTTGAGCTGAAATCAAGAATCGGTCGCTTAACTGAGTCAATCACCCAGGCACCCCGACTGAAATCTTTCTAAAATCTGACTGTTTTCTAAAATGCCCATCCTAAGTACCATCGATTGCTCTGTGGTCCCGCAGATAAATTCTGCCGATCCAGGAAGTTCTTAAATCATCATTCACAGAATGTTCCCAGCGACTGTCCTCCTTCTAACAATGTTTATTTGTCTCCCGATCCCATCACATCTTTCTGAGGACACTGGGCCTCAAACTTGGACGTTTCCAATCGGCGTTCATGCCTGGCTTTTCCTTCCTTGCCGTGTATAAGCGAAAGCCCTTGGGAAGTGGAAGATGTCCTTCACTTCGAGAGAAACTGTCCTCCTCTGCGCATGGGCTCCTGGCACTACTTGGCCAGATGGCCTGGAATTTTCCCTCCTGTTTGGCCCACTCTGGAGTTTCAGCCCTTTGAGGGTATAGATCACCCCAAGTGTGATGAGTCGATAGAGAGGAAGAAGGAATAGAACAGAGCGAGTAAATCCGCTTTGCTCTTTAAAAGACACTTCTTGCCATTCTTAGAAAAATGTTTCCTTGGGCTACTGGGTAACTCAGTCTGTTGAGCGTCCGGCTTCGGCTCAGGTCATGATCTCACGTTTCATGAGTTCAAACCCCACGTCAGGCTCTGTGCTGACAGCTCAGAGCCTGGAGCCTGCTTCTGATTCTGTGTCTTCCTCTCTCTATTTGAGCCTCCCCTGCTCATGTTGTTTCTCTCTCTCTCAAAAATAAATAAAACATTAAAAAAAAGAAAGAAAAAGAAAAAGAAAAATGTTTCCTGTGCCAGCCTCCAAGAAAATCACAGAGCCAGTGTTAGATGGTCATAGCTAGTAGCTATCTTGACCAGGCTACCACTTGAAAGGGCGTGAGAGCAGACACTCCATTGATTGGCTTTCTCAGAATAAGAAGAGTTTGCTGCTACCATGATCAGGAGTGTACTATATATAGAGTGAGAACAAGGCATACTGCAAGAAAGGCTGCTTCCGTGGCAAAAGGGGGCCATCAGGAAACCAGCGTGTCCCTTGTAGCACTGGCCATAACTCAACGGAATCTACATGGAGATACGGATTCAATGTGACTGTCCCTTAGACACTCAGATTAAAATTCAAAGTCCCCTTATATAGCACTTGCTTCAAAGAGAAATCTTACCTGAAGCAAGGGCGTGGTTTGGGCTCTGAAGGCTCCTGTGAAGGAGACACTTTTAGGGCTATCTGAGCATCTTGCCAAAACACACTGGTTACCGACCCACAAACTAAGGGTGCCGATGGGCCGCAAGCAAAGCAGGGAAAAGAAAAAAAAAGAAGAAGAAGAAACTAGAGAAATTATTTAAGGATATACATATAATCTAGACTCTAAAAAATCATTGAAGTCACCTTGGAAAACCCCAGCAATTTGCTAGAAACCCTTACTTGTACTTCACGGTTCAGAACTGTTTTCACTGCTCATGAGCAGGGTCTCTAGACGTTTAATAAACACCATAAAGACCAGAAACCTCAGTCTATGCTGAGCAGAGGTGAGGCGCTAGCCCCGGATACAGAATTCAAATGGGTACTCCCGAAATGTAGGAATCAACATCAGTAAGCTTTGAATGCAATATTCTAAAAAGGCAAAATCAATGCCCCACATCACGACCAACAAAATAGCAAACACTTTAAATAAGGGCAGGATTCAGGACTCCTGATTTTTCCTTCTGCCAAAGGCTCGAACGGGGCTCAGGACAGCATTGTTGCTGATGCTGTTTTTATTTAGACTTTTGATATCTTGTTCATCAAGGATTTTTCTGCATTAATTTTGATTTTTGAAAATGTTGCCTTAAATAGTATTTATCTTAATGGTTGAATTTTTCTGTGCCCTCTTAAATAATGAGCAGAACCAGTATCTCATGGGCCCCACCCAAGTGCCTGCTCTGAGCTGATGGCAAGAGATTAAAAGCGAAGATGAGATTCTGAAGAAACCCCACAGGTGTGTGTCCAAGGCAGACAAAACTGCAGAGACCACTTTATATTAGAGACAGGATAATTCCAGATCTATAACAGCCATCTGGACAGCACTGAACGTTTCTAAAGTCTTCCCATTTCGGTATCCCTGAATTAGCTCTAAATACTGACTTTTTAATGCAGGAAAGCTAAACAAACAAACAAACAAACCATTAGGAAAATGCATATAGTTAAATTAATAATGGGGAGGATTTCTAAGCCAGTATCTTAATTTCCATTTCAAGAGCAAAAGTTCGATTTTTCAAAGAGGCAGACCTTTCCATTTCTCAGATTCCAAAACGTTAGTATTTCTATACATTTGTTACTAAGTGCGTGACTTCTTGAAATCACACAAACCCTCAGTAGATATTCTGCTTTCTAACCCACAGAACATAATTGTTTTAAATGGCCTACAATTAGCATTGTTTGCCCTTTGTTCCTGCACACTGAAAAAAGAGGAAATATCCCATAAAATGAGAAAAAAGTGTATAACCCCAAGAAGATTCAAGTAAATAAAGTGTGCCTATAAATATTTTGGCTAAGTGTTCTAGGGCTTAACATATTCATTAACTGGAAACATTTTGCACAACATTTAGCATCAACATATACAAACATACAAAGCATGTAAAAATTCTGCAATTATCAAGTTACAAATTATTCAAGTGTCTCGTAATTAACGCTTAGCTCCAGAGCTCTGGTGGTGAGGATTTCGGTATCCTGCTCAGGCTGGCACGGAGGAAGGATCGCTCCACCGCTGCCACCTATTGGACTTCTGTGTGAAGTAGATTTGATCACACCTGGTAGCAAGGTTTACCTGCCGCTTGGATGTGGAGAAGGTGTCACCTCAGCAAACGCCCAGCCATCGTGTGTGATTCTCTCTGGGACCTTCGGCCAGCACCGGGCACCCCAGCCCATGCAAATGGCAGGCCTCCCTGCAAAGCCACGCAGTGGGCCCAGTTCTGAGAGGTAACAGACCTCTTCCCTCAACGTCTAGAAATGGGACAAGCGTTCACCACACACGGGCCATTGGCTGTTAAACACAGGCCTGCAGATCCCACCTCGACGCAACCAACCGCGAAGGCGGGCTGAGCTAACCTCTACTCCCGGTCCCGTCCTGATCGTATCAGAAAGAGATGCCATCCCAGTTGCTTGGAGCACAGATACAGCAGACTAATGTAGCAAAGCAGTTTAGCCTGATGTCCAGGGGATTCTGGGAACGTGCAAGAGTTCACCTCAACCAAGCTTTTTGACCTGGAATTTCCTGAATTCCTCAGAATGAGACTAACATAGTTAGGATGGAAATGCCTAGAGCCAGATGATTATTCCTGATGGGTTTTTTCCCACTTATTAAATGGCATCAACTACTAAATTTTATTTTCCCACAAAGGGATGCATCAAGTAATCCAGAGTACCTGTGTCTTTAGCAGGTAGCAGTGCATGTGGACGGTTGACAAAATCTGACTGGCTCTCTCTCCCTCCTCTGGCTGCTCCCCACCCACAGTGCCGCCATGTCTTACTAGTTCCGTGGCCTCGCAACCGAGTTTCTCGGATTCCAGCCTCACACCCCCACCCTGAGACCACCACCCTGTCCCTAACTGGCTTCCAGAGTGCTTTTTCCAAGTGGCAGATCTGATTCCATCATTCTGTTCTTTCAAATTCTGCAGCAGCTCCCACCCCCCATCAAAGGAACCTCATATCTTTGTTATGGAATGAATATATGACCTTCTAAAAACCTACCTTCCTCTGATGGTGCAGAGCCTGCTTGGGATTCTCTCTTTCCCTCTCATTCCACCCTCTCTCACTCTTGATTCTCTCTCTCTCTCAAAATAAATAAGTTAAAAATAAATAAACATATTAAAAAATAAATAAATATTTAAAAAGAAACAAATTAAAAAAGAAAATGAATATTAAAATTTTCAAGGGAAGATGGGCTTTTAAAGAATCTTTTAAAGCCCATTAACAGAGTGAATAAAACAAGAGAAAAGTAAATACGTGGACAATAAATCTCTGGCATTAGCGTCGCAATGGGAGGGGTTGGCCGGCAAGTAATTTAGACATTTTCAGGACCTACCTAGTAAAATTATCTTTACCATGCTGGTTGTTTTGGTTTCTTTAAACACAGTTTCCAAGTTCTAATATTACCACTCTAACTTTGTTCAACTAACTTATAAACATGTAAAATAAAGTTTGCACTACCGTTTTGCTACAGAGAAGTTTACAGGAAGTTCAAAGTATTTCCAAGTGTATTACAGAGAATTATTTATGTCTTCCAAAAGATTATATCCCTGTGCAGTTTCATATGATAAGGACCTGGATTAACTTTGTTCTACAAAGGAGGAAAGACTGATGTATTATACGCTTCTCTATTGCATCCTTAAGTGGAGTCAAAAGAACAAAGCGTTTTCCCGAAGGAATAAGTATCTGTCCTCAGTGCCGCCTAGAGATCAAAAGCATGTTTTAGCAGTTTTATTGGCAATCTTCTGAGGCCTTCCACTAATATTTTGTTTCATAAATGGTGAGTGCTGGAGGCTGGCAAATCTTGCTGTAAACAAATGAGAGGCTGTCAGTCATGATTTCTGAAAAACGTTACTCAACACCAATAATAAGAACTTTTCTAGTTTCTCCTGGTTTGTAGGATTGTTCTCAGTGTGTTTATAGAAGTGATCTCTCAAACCGCTTGCCTTACTTTACTGAAAGGTTAAAAAAAAAGCAAACAAAAAAGAAACACAGTGGTAAAGTGACATGCTATTGTTTAGGTGAGAAAATGTACAAATAAAACTTCATCGGAGTATGAATTTCTTGCGGTTGTTGTAACAAACTACCACACACGGAGTGGCTTCAACGACAGAAATGCATTGTCTCTGAGTTCTGGAGGCTGGAAGCATAAGGCCAAGGTTTAGGCAGGGCTGGTTCCTGGGGAGGCCTCCAGAGAAAATTGTCTCCAGACCTCTCTCCTAGCTGCTGGTGGCGTGGGCGATCTTTGACATTCCTTGGCTTGTAGACACATCAGTTTTAGTCTCTGTCTTCAGCGTTACATGGTGTTCTTCCTGTTGGCAGGTCTGTGTCCGATTCCCCCGCTTTGGAGTAGGACACAGTCGTATTAGAGAAAGGCCCGCCCTAAGAACCTTCTTAAGTACATCTGCAATGGCCCCAAATAAGGTCTGAGGCATTGGGGGTGAAGAGTTCAACATATAAATTTTGGGAGAACATAATTCAACTCATAAAAATCAGGTAACTATTCTGAAGGGCGTGCCCAGTTTTTGAAAAATGAGAATAATCTTACAGTTCTGACTTGCCCCATCTCTGGTCTTGGAGGCCCACTGATCTCTGAGTCATCGACGAAAGCGCAGGGCCAAGCAAGGAAGTCTGCAAGGCAAGAAGGTTTAACCTCTCGAAGGTGCTTCATCCATATAGCGCAGGAATCAAGGATCATGGTACTTCTTGGACCTGCCGTTTCTTGGGGCTCTGCTGTCACTTAGGGAGGCGACCACCATGTCGGAGTCGGTCTTGCCTCATGCCGATCGATGTCTATCTCTTTATTTCCAAGTTTTTGTTAAACATGGGAAAATGGCTCAGTCTCTAACCGGGTGAATGTAAACTTACATTAAACGCACAGGGAGAAATTTTTCTTCAGAGTAATTCTGCCAAAAATGGAAATTCCTCTTTCCTAGGCACCCTTCTTACTCTGATAGGATAAATCCTACCATGTTTTTAGTTTTGAGGATGCCCATTTTCTTTCTTCCCTGGAGAGACCTTTCTGACTCTTTCCTGAGCACAACAAGACCTTGTAATCTCTCCAGAGTTCCTCTAACTAAACTACAATATCTTCTAGCTACACTCCCTATACCGACAGAAGCCATCGAAGTTTCTTTTGGGAACCATTTGATGATCCAGTAACCACCATCTCGCTCCTCCTGGTTCCTCCAGCCTGTGAGGGTGACCACCGATCTCAGCCCAGCCTGCCTAGGACTGTCCCATTTTCAGCCCTGAAAGTTCCTGTGTCCTGGGAACCTGAGTCTGAGGCAAATCTGGATGGTCCATCTTCCACCACTGATTTACTCTTCATATATCTCAGTCCATAAATAGCTTAAGTATTCTAGAATTGTAACTAAAGGAGAATTTAAATGGATAAACAAACAAACTCCACTGCAAATTAACTAGATCATCCTTATAATTTTTCTGGAACAACAGGGGACAAAAATAATACTCTAGTTTCATCCTACCTGGACCTCACCAGAACTTCAGTCCTGATTCTGCAACTTTCCTCTGCCTGTCTTCCCATATGTCGGCCGCCAGCATGTTCAAATCCACACTGTTAGACTTACCCGGATCCCTGACGTCTCTTCTCCGCAGGGGCTCACCTGCTCACCTTCTGCTCTCAGGAGAAAGCCAACAGCCACATTTGACAGTTTCCTTTCTTCTCTCCTTATCAACTACCCTCTCACACAGATTCTTCCTCTCATACCAACAATAACTCACATTGTGTGCCACTGCCTGGGTTACAAAGTACTCTTTTGAACCCCATTATTAGGGCTTCGTAGCTACCCAGCTCAGTGGGGTAGTGAGGAGTACAGGCTTTGTTTTACAGATGCAAAAGCCAACTCCATGATGTCAGGTGACTTGTCAAGGCCACTCCATCAGTAAGTGGCAAAGTCTGGCGCTTGAACTTGGATTCCCTTCTCCAAACCACTACTTCCTTTGAAAAGACTCAGATACGTGTTCTGCCACATTCTAGCTGGTTTCCTTGCCTCTAGGCTCTATCCATTCAAGGGGTCCCACGCACTGGAACCATAGACATCTTCCCAGGGCTCAACATGTCCCTTCTCCGTTATAAACTTCTAGCCCTTCCTCCACACACAGAAATCCCAAATTGCCTTCTGACATCCAAACTCTTTCAAAAGCTTCCCCCATCTTCTCTGTTTGGCCTCACCCATTCTGACTCTCAAACATGAACTCTCCATCCATGACTGTCTCAGCCACCTTTACAGCATCCCCTATGGGAAGGTCACCTCCATCCCCAATGTCAAGCCTATGTTTTCCTTTTACCTGAACTGCCCAAGTCCCTCGTCTGAACAATTCTTCTAATTGAACTTCCCGCCAAGGTTTCACCCAACGACTAAGTCCCCATTTATTTCCACCTTCAACCAAGTCCTGTAACATTTCTGCAGATACAGATGGGCTCATTCCAGACCCACTCCTGTCCCTTCCATGGCACTTTTACCTGCAAAGCTAAAAACTACATACCCCAGACTCGCAAGCAGCTCGGGTGAGCTCCACTCTGCCAAGAAGATGTGCCCAGGGGTGATGTGATATGTGAAAACCTAGGAACATCCAGGGTGGGGACATGAATCTTGGTCAACTGTGACAGAAGTGGTGGCAGTCATGAGGTATCTGCTAGAACCATCTAGGGTGTGGGCAGGTTTCTCCTGGCGTGTGTACATGCATGGTTCTCCGAACCTCTTAAAATTTCCAAAACTTCCAACTACCATGCAGCTTATGTTGCTAAAATTAGCTGGAGTGAATTCTGGTCCATAACTAAAAACTTTGGGGCATATGCTATGACACTGCCTTCATTTTGGTGCACTGTCAAATGCTACCTTACATCATGACTTGCTCACGCAAATCTTTTGGTGTCCAGACACCACTCAAGTCCAAGGTGGGTGTAGCTCCTTCTGCCCTCACATCCACAAGAAGGAATACTAGAATTATCCCATGCAATCATGTTACTGGATCACAGCATCTGCGCAGAGATTTTGGAGGAGGGAAGGGTAAACACCAGGGAATCAACCTGGAGTACTCTCTCAGGAACCCCCTTTTCAGTTCCTCCCCTGGGTTCCCTTCTAAACTGTCAATCTTGCCAATCTATGTGTCAGGGGAGTGAGGATTTGGAGATGACTTTCAATTGGTAGAGGTTTCCAGAATAAGAAAGAGCCACATAGGATACGGAGCAGGACCCAGATGAGAAGCTACCTAAGGGAGGTCATATGACCTGCTTCTCTCAAGGCAGAAGTTTTCCTGGGTCACCTTCAGCCATGTTTAATTTATCATGACTAGACCCGGACATAACACACCTCAGAGATGTCCGCTGGTTTTCCTCTTAGTGCATCTCACTCTCTCTTTCTCTCTCTCTCTGAAGACCTCACAGGATTGTAAGAATCAGAGAAAAAAGTCAAACATTTGAATATTCTGCTCCTGGCCATGCACCATCGTGACTAACATAACTAGCCCTTGTGTCTCCAACTAGAATATAAACCACCAGGAAATATGTCTTGGCTTCACTCATATCACCTTCTACTCCACTAATTGTCTAAGTACTTGTTGAATAACGGTTTGGAAGATTTTACACATTGACAAATTCTCCTGCAGTCGGTTTTTATTTATCACCTGCTGAGAAGACCCCTCCTAGAGTTATGCACTTAAGAAATCTGAAAATTCAATGTATTCCATCTTTACACCATCTCATGGGTCTGTAAAAACTGTCACAAGGTCTGTCATGCGCAGAGTTGTGTATATAGCTTGCAGAATTGCCAAGATCTCAACATAAGAAAAAAACCTAAAACTGGGATTGTTTTTTTAGTTACAAAAACAGCAATAAGAAATCCAAACCAGGGGCACCTGGGTGACTCAGTCAGTTAAGTGTCTGACTTTGGCTCAAATCATGATCTCACAGTCTGTGGGTTCAAGCCCCGCATCAGGCTCTGTGCTGATGGCTCAGAGCCTGGAGCCTGCTTCAGATTCTGTGTCTCCCTCTCTCTCTACCCCTCCCCCACTCTCACTCTGTCTCTCAAAAATGAATAAATGTTAAAAAAATTATATATATATACATATATATATATGTATACACACACACACACACACACACACACACACACACACACACACACACACATACATATATATATTAAAAGAGTCCAGAACAAAGACTCCATCTTCCTGAATGTTGGATTCCCTTGTAGCTCCACGGGCTGAGGCAAATCTGCTCCACGTCATAGAAAACTACTTCTCTAAAGCACTTGTGCTGTGCTAATTGATCTTTTAATTGGTTCAGTCAACACTCTAGTCTCTGCACACAACGCGCTCTAATTGCTACAAGCCGCTGTAGCAGCCCTCAGATCAGTGAGAAGGGCGCAGCCAGTCAAGTGCTGCTTCCAACAGTCTCCGGTGAGAAGTGGATTGGTCTACACCAGCTTGCTGCAAAGCTTGCATCAATGAAAACAAAAACTCTCTTTTCCCATCAGAGTAGGTACGTATATTGAAAGGCATGACCGTAATCATTTCACGACATATGTGTACCTCAAGTCATCACGCTGCACACCTTAAATATATGCCATTTTTAGAAATAAAATATGTACACACACACCTCAAAGGGGCCGAGGGAAACAGTACAGCTGAGTTTCCAGACGCAGAAAGTGTTAGAAACACTCTCCGTGCGACAGAAGAGCTAATGTCAGTCCTGCCTTTGTCCATCCTCTTCAAAGCATCCATTTGGGCTTTTATTATTATTATTATTATTATTATTATTATTATTATTATTAGTTGTTGTTGTTGTTGTTGTTCTAAAGACACATTTCTAAATTTATAATGGATAAGAAGAAAATTGTATGTATTTCATAGCAAACTTTCTTACGGTGAGAGATAAGAGAAATAGACTTTTTAAAAATTTATTTTTTTTATTTTTTTGAATATAACACAATTTATTTTTTGTAACATATGCAATTATTTTCCATCATTTACAATACAGTAGTTACAATGACACTCTAAACAGAAAAGCAAAGTAAAAAATCAAAACACCAACTTCTATTTCATGTAATTAGACTTATACAGAAATTAGAAGGTTAAGTAACAACTAGTTAATCACCTAATTTCACAGCTATCTGAAGTGGCAATCATTACATAGCAGCTTATCTATGATACATTCAA